>NC_056731.1:492235207-492357707 GCF_019279795.1 Protopterus annectens
TGACCTAGTGGGATTAACCCAGTACAAAGTGTAAATAAATAAATATAAATGGTCATCCATCAATGAATGCAAAAGTCATGCAATGATTACTCAACCATTGTAAATGCTCCATACCTGTAATAAATCTGCCAATCAGAAAAAAATATATATCTACCACTACGTATCTACTTTAACTCTTACACTGCTAAAACAAAAGTCCATGCCAGAAAAGAAACATTTTTCCAGAACCTAAAACTCTGCAACTAGCAACATGTAAATGATATCCCCTTAGATCAAGCTGTTATACAATTCTCCTGAACTTTCCTTAACATTCTAAATGGTTTACCCCCCCCCCCCAGAACAAAATGTGGAAAAGCCATATAGTCTGAAAAATTTACTTAGCACTTTGCCATGATGCCAAACTTACATCTTCAGATAAATAGTCCTTTCATAAAGCTGTTAAAAATATCATAAAAGCAACAACCAAATTTTGCATGAGCATGCAACATTTAATGAACTTCAAGCTGTTCAGCATTACAGCCTTCCTTGAAGAGAGTAAAAATATCAGAATCCAAATCCAAATTTTATATTTCATCTTATTTAACTTTTAAAGAAATCACAATAAAAAGTCCATATCTGATACTTCATCTTATATTGCTTCAAATGTATACATTACTTAAAGATGACTTTTTTTATTCCTAAATATATTTTTGTAGTTAGAATTTTGAACGGTCACTCATCAAAGATCAAAGTAATGAATACTGGAAGTTTTCTAAGAAACAGCCCCAATAGAGACAGCAGTCTACTACATACTGTTCTAAATTCATTTTGTCTAAAAGAAGCTAAATAGAAGCTATAGCTGCTTAGCAGCCATGGCAACTTCAAAACAAACAGGCGTAAAGAAAGATCTTTTGCCAGTTGGCTGCAGCACTTCTGATTCTAGCTTTGACCTCCACATTCAGGCTTCACTTCTCCTCGACCACCCCTCTCAGACATTTGAAGCTTTTAACCTGTTCCACTATCTACCTTTCTATCTTGGTTTTCAGCTTCTGATCTCCCCATTTGCTACTTTGACAACTGTCTTGCCCACACCCAGTTTCATTCCATGCAACTTCAATTTTGCATTCCATTCCCCTACCATTTGCTGAAATTCCTATTTAGAATCTGCTTCTAATGCTACACAATCTGCTTCTAATGCTACATAATCTGCATACATCAGCTTTGTTGACATTTCTCCTCCAACTTGTTTACTAATGTCATGCATCAACAGTGTGAACAGCAGTGTGCTGTGAGGTGAACCCTGATGAACAAACAGTTCCAATGGGAACCCCTCTGTGAATCCAAACTATTCTCATTTGTATCACTGGGTCCTTATACACAGCCTACACTAATTATATGATTGTTTTGGATACTTTGAACCATTGTGGGACAGGCAGATCAGCTTTATGGGACATTTTCATGTTTTCCCCAAGTCTAGGAATGACCAATTGGACTATTTCCTCATCTCCAGCTTTTTCAACGCTAGCTTTCTCACTGTAAACAATGGAATGGTTGTGCTGCATCACCTCCCATTTTACTTTATTATTTTGCTACTCTACATATTCATTTATCAATCATCTTCACTAGCATTATCATGCAGAATGTCAGGAGTCGTATACCTTTGTACTTCTCACAGTTGTGGATGTCACCTTTGTTCTTGTACACTGGCACTAGAATGCTTATTCTTCAGTCATCTGGGAAATGCCTTTTTCTCCATACTGCCATGAGTGCATCAGAAGCTATTTCTCCCTAACTCATCTGACATCTTGATCATATTTAGTCTAACTTTATCTGAGCCTGCTGATTTCCATAACTTCATTCTCGTTAGCGCTGTTCTTATTTTGTTTAGGGTGGTTTCTTCACATTTCATTGTGAGCTTTGTATGAGATAGTGCAGTTTCTGTGGAGTTTCTGTGGAGTTTTCTTCATTCACAAGTTGCTAGAAGTACACCTTCCATCCGCCTGTAATGTCCTGTGGGCTGGGGATGAGCTTGCAGCTGGGTTCTCTTATAAATTGTATAAAATGACAATCGTTTTTATCATTCTGTCTTTGACTTCTAATCTGATGAAGTTTCTTTGTACCATCTGATGAGTCAATTTTCAGAAGATGGTAGAGTGCCATTCAGAAAAAGATGGAGAAGGGCAACAACGTTCTCAAATTGTAACAGCCAAGGGGTAGTATATTTAGTGATTTGCCAATTATGTCAAGCATTTTATGTTGGCAAAACTGAGAGACACCTTAAGAGGAGAATATATGAACATTTTTATGAAAATACAGAAACAGAATTTCAACAATGCCCTTTATAGGCATATTTTAACATGCCCTAGGGCAAAGTATGAATTCTTTGTTATAGAAACTATGGCCCGAGATAATAGGGGGGGGGGGTCCCTGGGACATAAAACTGGAACAGAGGGAAACTTATTGGCAGATTTTACTGGAAGCCAACAGGACCCCCTGGTTTAAATGATACAATATCTATTGTACCACTTCTTAAATTAAAAGCTGGGAAATTGTGACTTTTTTTTGTATTCTTATGTTTTATTAACATCTGCTTTTCATAGTAATTTAATGTATATACATTTTATTTTCAACATATATGCATATATTCAGTAACAGTTTGGTAGATTTTTTTTTAGCAAGTATTTTTAGTTTTTGAATTTTATTCAGTGGTTAGTAAAGAAGTATCTATTACTTTAAATTTTAATTGTTTAATTGGGTTAGTTGATTGTAATAATATATAAGCATGGCTTTGATCACTTATTATGTATCTGATGAAGTCAAGGAATAACATTGACGAAAACGTTACTTTGTAATTTGCTGACGTTAATAAAGTAAGTGGTTGCGGTCTTCTTCGATCTGATTTTTTTGGATTATTGGTTTTATTTTATTTATTTTTATTTATTTATTTTACATTTGTTAACCGGGCTAGTCTAACTGGATATATTTCCATTTTCAGCAGAGGCCCGGGGAGAAAAGCTCCAAGCTTATTCTATCAGTAGAGTCTCTGTGTTGGTTTTGTTTTGTTCTTTGTACCATCTGATGAGTGAATTTTCAGAAGATGGTAGAGTGCCTCTGATGGCTTTTTCTTTTGATAAGTTTCTGGACTTCTGCTTTCCACCACCAGCTTTATGTACCTTAATTCCATACCTGCTTTGGCTGCATATCTCTTCTATAGTCTTTACACATGCTGTTTTGAGACACTGTCACACTCCAACTCACTATTTCCTCCTCTTCCTGAGATGCTACAGCCATGAGAATCTCCTTAAGTGCTTGTTCTTTTGCTTCAGTCAACTTCCAGGTCTTCGACCTATTGTCTGTTAACAATAGAGCTATCTCTCACTACTGCCTGTATCTGAATTTAACCATCAGTGGTTTATACTGTAGGTCAATTGCTTCACTAGGAATGACTTTGCAATCACCAATCATTGATTCTAGTCCAATGCTCTTTCCTTACTAGGAGGTTTATCTTCTGAGTTGCACAACCTTGTGACTGTCCCTCCCTGAACCACGTGCTTGCTACCATCATTTTTCAGACAAAAGCCTTGAATGGCATCTCCTTCATTCCTGTTGCTCCACCCATATAGACCCAGGAGTCCTTCATACACTGATCTGTCCCAATAATTCATTCAGGTCTCTTATTATCAATACCAGCTCATGTTGTTCTGTTTATCTAGTATGTCCTACAACTGTTGTCAGAATGCATTGTTTTCCTTGCTATCACAACCCTGATGTGGGGTATAGATTGGAATTCTGAATACTTGCCCTATCTTTACACTAGAGTCTGAGAATGTAATCTTAAACAGCTATCCTATAATGTTGAGTATTGAGAAGTTATTGCAGTGTTAAAGGAGCATCTTATACTAGGGTAGTAGGGAAACATGAACAAGGAAACAATTTCTGAGCCACATCTATAGCTTATAAGTGAAAATAAAAAACAAATAGCAGAATGTATTACATTAATGTGATAATTAAAATAATTAAGGATACCAGGGGCATGGAAATTGATGCATTTTAAATTAGGTAAATAATAAAGAGGGGAAGTGATGGAATCCATATTGAATATCAAAGTAAAAGCACTTGGTTGGAGATGAGTGAATGTGAACATCTGTAATGTCTTGGTAGTAATGACATGTAAGATCTGGAGGCACCAATAGGAGACTGCAGAGTGTAATACTCATGTAATGATGCACAGGTTTCCCATCACTATGTATTGCATTTTCCATAATACAAAATTATTCCCATATTACCCCTTATAAAATTAAAGAAATTTATAAAACTGATGAAGTCACCTGTTGCAGATGTAGTAAAGCTTTAAAAACTGAAGGGTTCAACATATTTATAAAGAATGAAAAAAGTACTACTTAATAGAATGATAATTTGACTTTCTTTAGAGGGCTGTGGTCTGATAAGTGCAACATTACTGACTCTCTGATATTAACTAATGCTCCTTTACATTCTTTATTAATTCTTCACAATATCCCCTAGTGGGGGTTCTATTAGCTATATGAAGGAAATCAATTAAAATAATGATTTACCTCCAAACTTACCAGTGTTACATGTCAGAAAGAAATGTGTATTACTATTATTATTATTATTATTATTATTATTATTAATACTAATGATAAAAATAAATACTGAAACAAAGTGAAATGATTAGGAAAGTACAACTAATGTGAAGTGTAAAAAAACAGTAAGACTGTTTTAATGTTAATGCAAAGTATGGAATTTCCAGTATTTTTTATTTTTGTAAATACAGTAGTCGTTTGTTTCTTACATTATATATAAAAAATTGAAAAAAAAAAAAGATCAATCAAGCCTACACTCAGAACTTGATAAATTGTTAACATGTTCAAATAACCAGCATATCACTTTCATCATCAAAAAATATAGGGTGTTACACTTTGATAGAACTAGCATGGACTACCCTTATACTATCAACGGTAGCTATTTAAAAAAGGATGTTTTCATATAAACACCATTTGCAGTAAATCTATAAAAGGAAAGTTGATATTGCAAGTTTAACTTTTATAACCATCTCTGTTAGATCACTAGAGATGATATCACAGTTTGTTCAGCTCATATTGAGGCTGGGTCTTCCTTTTGGCAATATTCTGTAAGTATGGGAAACTTGAAAAGATGCAGCAACTTTATACGCGAAAAATCATGTCCTACAAAAACAGGCACATGTAAGTAAGGTGATATCCTTAAGGCTGAACTTTACCTTCTAGAGTCTAAGAAGGAGTAATGTGATTAAGGGATACAAGTGCTTCCATGATGACTATCTTAGCAGCAAACACAAATCATTTAACATTGTTGCATAGGATTAATAATCTTGTATTTGCATGTTAGCACGGTTAGATCTTTAAACAGTTTGTTTTCAATAAGAGTTGCTAGACAATGGAATAGGCTGCCTTTTACTACAAGACAAACAGCATCACTGGCTAAGACTAAACTACAGTTGGACAATTATACTGACCAACACAGGTTGAAACAGTTGATGTCCTTAAGGGGTCATTTGCATATATCCCATGTTACCTCCAATACAACAGATTTTAAGGAATCACACAGAGGAAAATCTAGCTTGGCTAGGTTTTTCTTTTAGTTTTTACTGATAGTTAATAGTACTAAGAAAAAATAAATGCATAACTGCATCTGAAACCATTAAGAAAATGATTTTAAAGTATCAGAAGATAGAAATTCCTAATCAGCTTAGTATGCATGAGTGGAGGGCTCCTGTTTTAGATGTTCATAATTATGTAGAGTATCATGACATTGCGTGTATAAGCTGAAAGTTAAATAAACTTATTTTTTATGTATGTAAGAAATGTTTTATCTATATATGATTTGACTTTTAATTATGCATATTTTGCATCATTTTAATGAAAAAAAAAAAAATGTAAACTACTTCCTGTAAACCATTACCTGATTAGGTGAGTCCTAGTCCAACCTAATTTATCCCAAGTCAATATTAGCAGGTAATATTCCCCCTTCCCCAAAATGTATTACCCTTACTTTTGTCTTTAACTCCATACAAACTGCAGGAGTCAAATCTGGGCACGTTGTTGTTGCTGCAAAGAGCAATTCTGACCAACAAGGCTTAAACAATACTAACTTCACAAACTTTAATCATAGTTTGACTTAAGAATGTAGGGATTGGGTCCATTCTTGTCATGGTATTAGAAGCCCAAAAAACCTGGAGAAATTAAACTAGGACCCCTGATCTAGCCCGTTACTGAATCAATCAAAGTACTAGGGAAGTATGCATTCCACAATGTGGAATATACCCTTAAATCAACTTCCTACATCAGTAAGAAAAGGAGAGTAGTAGTGTTGAAACTGAATTCATCCTCAAGTCTTGGTAAGTACCTTCACATGGTGGACCATTTACATAAAACCTCACCAAACTGACACCGATATATAGACTATATATATTATACAGTATATATCATGGAAAGCATTATGTTAAGAAATAAAAAGACAGTTGGGTGCACAAGCCCAAAGTAAAAAAAAAATGTGCCCCAATCCTGGTATGTGCACTGGTGCCACAACTAGAAAAAATGAGAGTAGAACTCTCAAGACACAGAAACATTCCTACAATGGGTTTAGCCCAGGCTTGGGGGAGGATTTAAAAAGCAAGTATGTGTGATCAGATGATTTTTTTTATACATACCGGCTTTTATTTATTTTTTCAGTAAATAAAATGAACTTTATACACACATACACACACATCCATCTATATCTAAATATCCTTATTTCTGGGCTGCTTAGCAGAATCATTTGCATTCTGTTTGTTCGTGATCTTATAGACAACATGCCTCAAAATTTCCCTTTTTATAAATTACACTATCAGGTTACATGTTGATTGCTTATGATTTTAAACTCAGAGACCACTATTCTCACCTGTTAACTCAGTTTAAAGAAGCTTGCATCTTATAGCATCCAACACTTTCAGTTATTTAATTACAAGTTACTATGGGAATCTAAGACTGTTCCAGTACAAATAGATCCAATTCTGTATACTAAACATATATGCCTCTTACACTATGTTAGGGGCAATAGAACTATAATCCAAAGGATCTTCTAAAGCTGCACACATCCCAGTGCTATACCTGATAAATCAAGAAGACCTCATGAAACTCTAATTGTAAACCTGCCTTTGCAAGAGTTTGAAATGCAGCAGAAAAATGCATTGCAAGGACTAATATTACCAAGTCTTGAATTTGGATAAAGTGGCCATTCCTCTCAAATATATATATATACATAGATTCATAGATTAGTACAAGGCTAACTGCCTTTGGGGGCCATTTTAAGCCTAGCCAGTTACCTCATGCAAGAATCAAACTCTGCACCTTGTGTCTGTAAGGTGAATACCTTAACCATTATGCCAACCTCCCACCCCATACAGGAATGTTTAAACCCCTTGCATTTAGCTACTAGCCTTAAAGAAACTGTCTCTAAAACACCTTAACCTTTATGGTCTTACTGGAGTGTATTAATGTTCTCGGATGCAAGATGATTTCCAAAAATTAAAATCTCAGTCATGACGGTCTCTATTTACTGATATTCCCACTTGCAGCAGGACTGGGGATATCCCATCCATGTCTCACCAATGTAGCTTATTGAATGACTGCCCGCCTTTTCTTCTGTAACAGCATGCTTGTTTTGGCACAGGAGAGGTGATGCTTTCTGAGAGTTGGTGCATAATTCCAAAAATCCTTGCCACTCCCCTGGAAGAAGGACCTCTGATAGCCCCATAACACAATAAGTCACTGAAAGGAAACTTAGCAAGTTAAAGGGACCACAGTGGTCAAAATAAAAAAAATAGTATTTTGTTCTTTAGTGTAACACATATTCCAGCAGTACTACAAATATTTATTTTGTTCTTTTATGTGACACTCATATTCCAGTGGTACTTAGATACTTATTTTATTTTAATCTGCTTCACCTAAAATGGTCTGACTGAGGTGGGCATACAATATAATTAAGTGATTTGAACTAAACTCTATAGTTTCCAAAATCGAGTCTAGGTTCATAAGCCATTACTAGGTTAGCTGTCCTTATGGACCATTTTAAGCCTAAGCAATTTCCCTCTGTGAGAATTAAACCCTGTACCTCTCACATGTGAGGTAAACACCTCAAACATTATTCCAACCCCACCCCTAAGTACTAGGTTGGCTGCCCTTGTGAGCTATTTTAAGCCTAGTCAACTTCTTCAAAGGTGAGAATCAAACTCTCTACCTTGTCATTGTGAGGTAAACACCTCAAAATAAAATTCCACCTTCTTCTACAGTTTAACTCAAGTCTTAGGTTGCTTTCTTCCCCGCAATATGGTTCCAAGTACTGGGTAGGTATCAGAAACCTGCTTGGACTTTACAAAACGTTCATTTCCTTGCCTTGGAATCAAAGGAAGGGAGAGACCACCCAACTTTTTTTAAAGTAACTTCTCACTTAATTTGCAGAGGAATTTATCTGCTACTGCATGACATACCACAGATGGAGGGAAATCTATACTCAGGTACTGCTGGCAATACAGGTAATTAGCCTTGCTGATATCAGAAGCACAGTACCTGCTGTAAAAAAGATAGAATGGTGTGAAACTGTTTGTACTGCAGATAGGAAAAGAACTTGCACTGATTCACAACTGCTTCCAATGTAGCCACACCTTTCATAGCAAAACAGAGCAATTAGATCAGTCAGTGGTTCAGAGGCAGTTGTCATCTCATCTGACAAATTTACATAAGCTGCACTGCAGTATTGGAATGCTAAGCTTTAAACTTTAATTTTTTATACTACTATACATTTTAAGATGACTTAAATGTAGTATTAAAGATGTCTGCAACATTTAAAGAAAAGTCAAAAAATATTTTTTCCTTGTAATTCTTGCCCTGAGACACAAAAATTAGGGCCAGTCAAGAAATAAAAGCAGCAGTCCTGTTACAGAAGGTATTGTATGTCAATGGCTTGGGAATACACGACTACTTCCCTATCTCTAGTGTGACTCATATAAAGCAGACCTGAAATGGATTAGGAAAAGAAAAAGGCTGAAGAAAAACAAGATCACACTGATGTGTCAAAGCCTTATTAGTAACCATGTTGCAGAAATACATATTAAAAAATTCTACAAGCAGCAGTCACAGTTATTTTGTGGAGTTAGAATAGCTCAGAAAACAAAGACAGAACTAAAAAAAATATTTTTTCACTCTAAGGTGGAGTTTTCCTTTAACCATTATGCCAACCCCCAACTCTGCTAATTCTCTCACTTTTGGACAACCACTGCAGGGCACAAGCCTACAATCTTCCAGTTATCAGATGATGAGCCTTCCTCTTATTTACTCTGTTATCCAATCACACTGAGTACTCAAATTACTGCTTACTTTCAGAATCTGTGAAAAGTCTAGAGTGCTAGGTTTTCAGTGATGCTGAACTGTGTGACCTTACCATGTCCTAAACACACCATTGAGACATTTATTTTTTCAGTTACTAAAACTGACTAAATTAAATTGCTTTTGTAAAGGCTAAGATCATTTTCTGAACACAATAAGACATTTTTGTCATCTACAAACAATGACTGAATTAAATTATCTGTGCAATGATTTTGTTTCCTAAATATACCAACAAGTTGCTTCTTTTTTCAGCTGCAAAAACGGACTAAATTAAATTGTTTTGTATTAAGCTAAATGGACTTTTCTACTTGCTAGCATGTTTTGTCATAATCTCAGACTGGAATGATTGGAAGTATCTCAAATGTGACTGACACCAACATTTGAAAGTTGTTATGCGCTGTGTGACCAAGCAAGGATTTGTTCTGTGTCTAGTCCAAGGGAAGAATGCAGGATATGTAACTAAATGCTCTGTTATTTTTCTAGGACAAAAGTTTGAAATGCAACTGGTGATAAGATATTAAGAGCCAATCAAGAAAACTCTGAAAGGAAATAAGACAAGTTTATGCAAAACTAACATGGTGTCACTGAAGGAGGATGAACAGTACAGAAATTAGACAGAAATGGGTAACAGTAATGGTACAGTTTATTTAAAGGTAGCAAAGTGTCAATCACTATGCATGATGGAAAATACAATATGCAGTTATCAGTAAACTGATTTGCCAATTGTAGTTATCCTTTAAAGAAAATCCAGTGCATAGGATACTAACAGCATATGCCCCAGAAGTTAACAGAATTTGTTAATGTGTACCTAAAACTCTCCTGATGGAGGTTTTCAACCAGTCACTAGGCAGAACGGAGACTCCTGAAAAGTGGAGAGGAGTCAATGATACCATTCCATAAAAAGGGGGACTAGAAATGACTGCCGATCTGTCAGCCTAATTTTGTTAGAAGAAAAACTATGGATAAGATATTATGACAAAAGCTAGATAGGTTCCTTAAGAATGACAATCTAACCCCTGCTCCTTGTCACTGAAGGATAAAGACATGACTGTGCCCTAGCTGACCCATGTTTGACTAGTGGCACAGGCACTGGAGGTACTAGGCATGGAGGATAGGAGTGAGTAGCCAATGCTATATTTTGACAGTGTATTTAAAGGGTTTGTTGGGATATACATACTGATATATCTTTTTTAACAACTTTAGTAAATTGTTAAAAAACTGGAATATATTCTGTTATGAGGGGCTTTGTGAGAAGGTGTGTGATAAACCAAAATGGCTTGAATAGCAAACGCAAGCTAGAATATACAAACCAACTACCCAAACTCAAAATCGGAGAAAAACAATTAATACCAAAAATGATGGTAGAAGAATGGTAACAAATATAGTCCACCACAAGATATAAAAAATGTTTAATAAACAATACAGATTAATGTAGGACTTCACCAGATTCTGCAAAATCATTTATTTTTCTATTTTCAAGCATATTTCAGCTAATCACATTGCATTCTTTCAATGCAAACACTCAAGAAAATATCATAATTAAAACCTTTTTCTTGGGGAATATAAAACAATACTATATAACAAACTGAAAACATGCCTACATGAATTTAATATACATTTTAAAAATATAATACATTTAAATATATTATATTCTAATTTAGCTGCCATTAAATTTATATACTGATGACAGAATAATTAATTCCTGGACTCTCAACATCCTTCAGTGTTGTCATTTTAATTCATATATCTCCAAGATGTATTCCCATTGACCTGCTCTAGGATGTTCATTTACTTTTTCTACAATAAATAAATGAAACATAAATGTTTCTTTAAAGACATCTTGGTTTTATTAACTTAATAAGCTAAGCATGTCTTAAATTTTGCTAAATATACTATCCCTCTTGAGTTACAATTGTAATTACCCTTAACTTTTATAATTCATTAACGAATAATTTCACTTGTTGAACCTTACATTATAAATTTATCTTGATTGCAGTCACCACACTTGAGTCATACCTTTTATATCAGTACTGGTCTTATAGGTGTGATTCTTCATTCCAAAACATTTTTTTAAATAAACCCTTTCTCTAACTGTACAATGGACCACTACCAAGGCACAAACCAAATCAGGAAAGTAGCTTAATACTTTTCAGTTTTTATTGATAGTTTTCTACACACAGCTACTAATATCACTGTTTTATAATCATTTCCTTATTATAATCCTTTTTTAACTTGTAGATCTGACATTGTTGTCTTCATTTGATCTTCAACCTGTGGGATAGGCATGGGTGCTGAGCCAGCCATATCCAAGCTACAGTGATGAAAGTGAGCTTGTCCCCTACCCATAATGCCCCTCCCTCCCTCACTACCTCAGAACTAGTTTGCCAACATTCCAGCTACAAGCGAGTCATCTGAGTTCCATGTTTGTTGCTAGTTGTTGAGAATCTTTGTACTCAGGCACCGTTTAAAAATTTTCCTTTTAGTTTCTGAACTTTTCACTATCCTTTGCATACTTCATAGACAGCAACATTTATATATTTAAGTCTCTTCTAGTCAGGTTCCCCTTTTCCTGTCTTTCTGTCATGGCTGATAAATCGGACAAGTCAGAGAAGGGTGCAGGATTTAAAAAATCCACTGGGTGTGGCCATAAACTCCCACTCTCGGATGGTCACAGGCTGCGTGTATGATGTTTAGGTATCCCTTACCTAGACATTGGGTGCTCTATTTGTACGGGGTTACCCAGTTCTTCTGGTGCGGGCTCCTGTTACGTCACCTGAGAATAAAAGCAGGGTTGTGGACTGGAAAGCAGAGAGAGAAATCTAAAGGCAATGATAGGCTCCTGGAGAAGAGGAATCTTTCACTGCTGTTGGTGAACCTTTTCCTAAGGTTAGGCATAGGTTTATCTTCCCCCTCAGCCTAGGGTCTCTCCCGAGACCCTGGATTTGGCCTCGCACAGGGACCATTCCACAACTGCATCTGTGGCTTCCTCTGCTAGGTCGTCCCATAGTTTATCTGAAAGAGAAGTGGATCACTTGAGACAGTTCCTGCAGTCTCAGATTCAGGTGGGAGTCCTTCCCAACCCCTCACCACTGGGAGCGAGAGGGTCTTTCCCTTTCCCTTACTGAGTGACCTCCTTTCCCTAGCCTCAGGGCTTCAGGACCTTCGGATGTTGGAGTTGCCAGCATCAAGGGCCCTGCATCAACGACGCAGACCATGGCATTGAGTACCTAGGTCCCTTTTTGTTTGGTGCAGGAGGGCTCTCTGAGTCGTAGTCCACTCAGTGCCAGTTCCAAGGGTTTGGCTTCAAGGTTTTTCATGCCTTCCCTTCCCTAGGAGCTTCAGCACTGAGCAGCTCGGTACCGACACCCCTGTCGGTGCAGATGAGGTCTGGGGTTTCGGCTTCACCAGCATTGAGCGCCTCAGCACAGGTGCTTGCAGTGCAGATCTCCCGCTCTCCATCGCTGTTCAATGTGGTGGAGAGGGTCCTCTTGACTTTGGTGTCAAGATCCTTGATGCCTCCCCCTCTGGATCCTTTTCAGCTTCAGTTGAGCTCTGGACCCGATGTCTCCAGTCCTCCACTTCAATGGCAGCCTGCCCTTACTCTCCAGATTTCTCTCCATTTGGAACCCCAGGCTTCCAGTTCCTCCCCGGAATCTCCCCCAAAGGAAGTCCACCAGAAACACGTGTGCAAGAGGAGGAACACTGACTCCACCCCTGAGTCAGTCACTGAAGACAATGACTGGGAGGAAAGTGAGGGCTCCCCCTGATCTCCACCCGACTGATGTCTTCTTTGGACACATCATGGAAATTCTGCCTCAGAAGGGTGGATAGTCGGCCCCAAAGCCCAATCTGGACAAGTCTGGAAGGACTTTGAGGGGAACAAGGGTCTCTGGACTCCTGCCTAGATAGGCCCTTCCAGTGACCCTGAAGTGTTACCCTGCTGTCCTACCCGGGAGGCAGTCGGGGTTCACTTTTCTTTGCATCCATCAGCCTGAGAAGCCATCATGTTGGATCAATGGGTGCTGAGAATAATTTCCAGGGGATGATACCCCTTCACCTACCAAAGGCTGAAAGATTCTCCTGGATGTTCCATCCGCTCACAGGGAGGCAGCCAAACTCGAAATTTCCAAGCTGTTCAACAAGCGAGTCATCCAGCCCATCTCCCCAGGACAATCTGGATTAGGTCTACTCAAGGTTTTTTTTGGTGGCCAAAAAGATGGCGGGTCACAGACCAATTTTGGATCTCACCCGCATGAACAGGTTTGTCGCCATGACAAAGTTTAGGATGGTTACAATTCAGTCTATCCCTTCCCTACCCTCCAAAGGACTACTGGATGTGCTCGGTGGACCTCCAGGATGCTTACTATCACATAAACATGGACAAGCACCACAGGAGGTTCCTATGCTTCTGGTCAGGAGCCAGACATTATCAGTTCAGGGTACTCCCATGTGGCCTCACCACAGCCCCCAGGGTGTTTACCAGAGTGATAACAGTACTCATAGCATATCTCAGGCTGCAGGGGATACGGGTTTTCCCCTACCTGGATGACTGGCTGCACCCACCAAGCATCAGCTTATTCAGGCCAGGGACCAGTGCCTTCAGTTAGCCTTGACCTTGGTCATCATGACAAATTTTCCTAAATCGAAACTGGAGCCTCTCCGTTCCCTGGAATTCATCGGAGCACTGGGGAATACGTCTCTGTGGAAGGTCTTTCTCACCAGAGACAGGATTCAGTCTCTTCAGGCCTGGGTGCGTGTTTTTCTAAAAACACCTTTGCTGTCAGCAGACCAAATCCTTCAAGCTCTGGGATCTATGGCAGCAACCATTGTTATTTTACCCTTGGCAAGGATACACATGCGGGTTCTTCAATGGACCCTAATGTTCAGTGGTCACTCCCAGACCAGCCCCTGTCCCATCCCATTTGGCTGTCCAGAATTTGCAGCTCCTCCCTACTGTGGTGATTAAACAATCAGAATTTAGCAGAAGGTTGATCTTTCGTGGCTCCCGCTCCTGTGGTCACAGTCAACACTGACACATCCCAGCTTAGGTGGGGTGGCATTGGCTGGGATGGACTGTTCAAGGGACATGGCCAGTATAGAGACCAATCTACACACAAACATTCTACAGATGAGGGCAGTGCTTCCAGCATTGCAAGCACTGCATTCATTTCTCCCCCCAAGGAAAATTGCGATATAGACAGACAACATGGCAGTGGTCTGGTATATCAACAAACAGGGAGGAACCAGATCTTACCCCCTCTGTCGAGAGGCCATGAGATTGTGGGAATGGGGCAATTTCCTCAGGCCACCTTCTTACTGTAACGCACATTCCTAGGAGTTTCAACATCATAGCAGACAAACTCAGCAGGACCATTTTGTCTCCTCATGAGTGGCCTTTGAAACAATCAGTGGCGGACATGAATTTCCAGAAATGGGGTTAACTGTGCTGGGATCTCTTCACCTCACCTTCCATCGCCAAGTGCACAGAGTTTTTTGCCCCGATTCCCTCCCAGAGGAGGGACTCCCAGAGACACTCTAGTTCATGCTTGGCCCCCCGTCTGATGTATGCTTACCCGCTCTTCCTCTTAGGCAAAATTCCTTCAGAAGGCACAGAGGTCGAGGTGCCGCAAGATCCTCATTGCCCCCTTCTGGCCTCGTCAGGTCTGGTTTCCTCTCCTTTGGTCTTACAGTGTCAGTACTCCTTGGATTCTGGCTCAATGTCTGGATCTGATTTCCAATCCGGAGGGCGATTATCATTCAGATCTGGAGAGCCTGAAGCTCACAGCTTGGCTTCTGCAGTTCCAGTAATGGCTTTCATCTCCTGTGAAGCATATGTTGCTTTCTGCTCACAAGTCATTCACGATGAAGATTTATGCTAGTAAACTGAAGAAGTTTTTCATTTGGGCATCCCACAATTCAGTGGATCATTTTACTGCCTCTATTCCTTTGGTTTTAGACTTTCTGGCTTGTATCTTCAACCAAGGTGCCAGTTTCTCTACAGTTAAAGTCCAACTAGATGCCATATCCGCTTATCATGTCAGACTAAAGAATTCTTCTCTGGCCGCCTCTAGATTGTGCAAGGCCTTTTTGAAAGGAACGTTTCTTTTATGGCCTCCTGTTAAGGACCTGGTCCCTCCTTGGGACCTAACCTTTGTGCTTCAAGCTCTGGTGTCATCTCCCTTTGAGCCCACTGCAAGAGTGGATCTACAGTTTCTTTCATGGAAAATGGCTCTATTGGTAGTTCTTACTTCATCTAAGTGGGTTTCTGAATTACAAGTGCTTTGCATTCAACCTCCATACCTTATTTTTCACAAAGATCATGTTTCCCTTAGGCCAAATTCTTCCTTCATGCCCAAGGTCACTTCAGAGAAGATTATTAATCAGGTCATTCATCTTCTTGTGTTCTTTCCAGAGTTTCAAAATAAAGGGGAGTATCAATTACATATGCTAGATGTACATAGGCAGCTCCATTTCTAGCTAGACAGAACCAAATTTTTCAGGAAGTCCAATCAGCTGTTTATATCATATTCTAAGTCCAGATTGTGATCTCCTGTTTCCAAGGTAACCATTGCCAACTGGACTGCAAAATGTATAACTTTTATTTATATGAAGCATGGTCTTCCTCATTCTTCTGCAGTGAAGGCACACTGTACTTCATCAGCCTTTTCCTCCAGGGTACCAGTTGATGAGATATGCACTGCAGCTACATGGGCTAGGTCTCACACCTTCACATCCCATTACAATTTGGATATTTCATCTAGGAGCAGAGCATCCTTTAGTTCCGCCATGCTCCGAAACATTCTTCCTTAGGGCCACCCAGGGCTCAAGTAGCTGGGGACTCTGTCCCACTGGTTGAAGATCAAATGAAGTCAACAATGTCAGATAAAGAAGTTATGCAATCATCATAATGTTCCATCTGCATTGTTGTTCTTCATTTGTCTTTAACCTTCCCTCCCTCCCTCCTTACCCCTTTCCATGAGTACTTGGCCTGGCAGAGGAGGCCTTGTGTTCTCTCTCTATTGCCTCCTCTTCTAGAGGTTGTTGACTGTTACCGTGTTTCTAGGGGTTTGGGTCAGGAACCTATTTGTCAGGCAAACTCGATCAGCATTATAGGGAGGAGTTCAGTTTCAGCACTGTAGCTTGGATATGGCCGGCTTTCATAGATGTCGTTGCCTATCCCAAAGGTTGAAGATGAAATGAAGAACAGCAATGCAGATGGAACGTTATGCTGAGTACATATCTTCTTTTTATTGCTGCCCACAGTTAATGTCCCTAATAGGGCTTTACAACCTCCACAACTTATTTTTCTCCAAACTTCATCATAGATATGATTGACAGAAGAATTTGAGTATTCTTTCCCTAAAAACATACATATTAACTTTTGTGATTCCAGTACAATGTAGTTTAAATCTGAAATAATTCTTGCCAAGTCTGCAAACTGTCCTGAGATGAAACTTTTCCTTTATTCCTCATGATACTGTGATAAAATGGTTTAAAGATTATTACTGTTAGAAATATGATTACTGCAGCAAAGTTTTTAAGTAATGATGTACATTTAAGTGATTTCATGTATGCTATACTATTTAATTACATTTACTTTGAAGGTGAATATTTTCATCAGATCAGAGATGTTGTCATAGGTATGGCATGTGGCCCATGTTATAAAATCTTGTAATGGCTACTTGATAAAAGCAGCTTGATTTTAAGATAGAATATGCCAATTGTTGTTATATATTATTTAGGTTTTTAGATATTTTTTATTTATTATATTAATACAAAAAATGAATGAGTTCATGAATTATTTCAATAATACATTGCTTTTGCATTTAGAATCCATAAAGATTATGCTAGAAATAATGATTTGGGTATGTTAATAATTAAAGTCAAGATAAATAATAAATGTTATCTACGTTATATAGGAAACTAACATATTCTGATACAATATCACACAACAGCAGCAATCATCCTATAAGGACTCAGAAAGCAAGTGGAAGTGCCTTAAGATGTCAACACAGGCTAACATGCACTAAATTCTGAAGGCTAGAATAGAAGGAAAAATCTCTTGTCAAACATGTTTTAGGCTTTAGCATTCCTTTCAGAAGGTGACAATTTAACACTGGCCACAAACTTGTTAGGAACTGGAAAAGAAATACAAATAGCTACTTGATCAGATCCGAGGCAAAATAAATACTTGGCAAACTGAGGAAAATGCAGTTATGTAAAATCTTACTATAACAGTAAATGTTTACTTCACTGTTGCAGTACTCTTTACTGAAGGGATCTCCTGCCAAGGATAGCCCAGTATCCAGCCAGTATACCAAAGCCCTTAAATTTTATACGTCCCATACATTACATGGTATGCTCCCCGAGTACTGCATAAAGGTGATGTGTCAAAACAAATACTCAGACCTGAATTGTCACAGGAGGAACAAAACACCCCTAGGAAAGGAGGAAAATGTGCAATTCCAGAAGAAAAACGTTCAGAAAGAAAAGGAAGCAAATGCCACTTTCCCAGAGGGGCAAGAGCTAAAAAGAGAAGGGATGGGGAGGATGTAACAGTGAAGAGAAGGACATTACTGTTATGGTAGGATTTTACACAACTGTACTATGGCCTTCAATGTCAATGTCTCAGCAGGAGTCTTTTTTCACCCTGTACAGTTTAAGCAGTAGATAGTACTTGTGTACCAGTTTCGTCACCAGTATCCTGACCTGACCCGATTCATTTTTGACAAAGAAAAGCACACTTCTGGATCACAAAGTGTCCAAATAGAAGTTCCAATGAAAAAAACACTAAAAAAGAAGCAGCCAAACTGGATAGAATTTTTCTTTACTGAATTCTGGTAACTCGGCCTTCGCCTTCACATGGAATAACATCACTATGCTTTAACCAGTATAAATACACACCTCAATTAATCACACCAATTGAACAATTACTCAATTATGTAACATATAATACATTTTCAACTGAATTTTAAATAGAAAATTAATACAAAAACATAAATACAATGCATAATATTTCTACAACACTTCATAACAATAAATATACATCTAAATTCATACCATTGGGAAATAGGGTTCCATAATTAATAATAAATTTGGATTCCATATTAATTATTAAATATGGAATCCAAATTTATTATTAATTATGGAACCCTATTTCCCAATGGTATGAATTTAGATGTATAATTATTGTTATGAAGTGTTGTAGAAATATTATGCATTGTATTTATTGTTTTTGTATTAATTAATTTTCTATTTAAAATTCAGTTGAAAATATATTATATTTTACATAATTGATTAATTGTTCAATTGGTGTGATTAATTGAGGTTTGTATTTATACTGGTTAAAGCATAGTGATGTTATTCCATGTGAAGGCGAAGGCCGAGGTACCAGAATTCAGTAAAGAAAAATTCTATCCAGTTTGGCTGCTTCTTTTTTCGTGTTTTTTTCACTGATTCATTTTTCTCTCTTCAGGAATAGTTTTACCTATACTATTATTGTGCTTTAAGATGACACAGTCGACAGCAGAAAAAGCATTTTTGGTTTACTTGCAACCATGTCCTCTTAACTAGTTCTGAATAATTAGACCAACAGTGTCCCTCATGAACACATTTAGTGCACTTCATGGGGCAATTTTTGACAATATACTCCCTCTCTCTACATTGAATACAGTGCTGCTATTCACATGCATTAAGATGCATGTCAGCCCCAAAGAAATACCGTTATTTTAGGCTGCTCTGGATATTTAACAATTATGTCAACACCACTATTAATAATAATACAGGGTATTAGCAGCATTGTAAACTTTCTGTTAACACCTGCAATTCCCAGGCACCAGTCTCTCAAAGTTTTTGAACTGAAAAAGTATTACAAGATAACGCTGAAAAATAAGTTCAAATGTCAGTCTCAGTAATAGTTGAATTGGAACCAAAAGCCTCTTTTTATGCAAGACTGCTGTACTGTAGAAAAGATATTCATTGTATACATACATAATAACTTTTGGATGCACACAATACATAAATTTGTGAAGCAAAACAAAGGGTTCAAATGTAAAATTACAAAAGCATTAATTATGTAGATCAATTAAGGAATGAATATCAGATGCTTTCAACCTAAGTTGTTCAACTACCATGTCCCATACTTTATATCTGTCAAAAAGAGTGTCATTTTAAATGTTATTTGCAGTTTTGGTACCCGTTTTAAATGAAAGTACTGTTCTAGCACTCCTCCTTGTTTGCCAAAATCTCCGGATAGTTATGTCTTGGTGCTGCCCGAGTGTGGCTGCCACTATCACTATCACCTCCTCAACTGTCCCTTCCTAAGCCACTGAACTCTACACTTCAGGATGTAACAAAAGAGCATCTCACAGCTGCCCACCATAACAATAATACCATGTCATTATAAGGTTCCTCCTCATCCAACATATTAAGCAATGTGTCACAGCCAAGTCCATGTCTGACAACTGAAGTAACTTTAGGTTAAGTTGTCATTCTTCCTTAACATTCACATCTTTCTCAAAAGCAATAACAGGATCTTCCAATTACTGTCATGTTCCCTCCTTTACATCACAGGAAGAACTCTCCAAGTCCCCCAGCTGAAAGAGTATGGGTTGCCTTCTTTATTTGTACATATTGATTCAGCACTTTCCTATCCTATTTACACTTTTATATTACACATTTACATGGTAACCATTTCAAATGTTGGGACCCACTACAGCGAGTCCTGAAACATGGAGACTGAACTGCCAAAAAATGGACTTGCATTGTCTAAGTCCAAATTGCCATTGCCTGGTTTATTCCCTTTTCTCTGAGGTATGATGATCTCGGAGTTAAGTATATACAGGTTTGGGGAGTGTTTGAGATTCGCTCTTCTGCAGTTTTGGTATTTTCCTATTTTTCCGCCACATTGTTAGCATACCGCATTTCAATATAGAGTCCATTTACATACGTGAGAAATCCACTTTACTCATATGTCTACATAATCTACATACTACATTACTAAAAACATTTCCCTAACTGTACCACTACCATCACTTGATCTTCATTATTTTCAGGATTCATATATTGAGTTTTAGATATTATTACCAAGGGTAAAAATGTCACATACATACCATTTGGTAAAAACTAAAACAAAGATCCAACAAAGCTAAAGTCTTCACTGAGTAATACCTTAAAACTGCTATTGCAGACCCCCATGGGATATATGAAAATGATCCCTTAAGTGCATGCCAGTGTTTCAGCTACATAGCTTGTGAATCCCCATGACTTTTTACTTTCACTTTTTATGTCATTACTGGTGCATTCAGGCCACTAAAGCCAAATGCCACTAGCTGCACCTATGCCATGTTTTACCCATTTCAGTACTGCATAAGTGAATTCATCCATACACAACCCCTTTTACCTATTTTTTGCACATGGGGTTGGGATGTCACTTCAACGGTGAATCATCTACAGCCAAGGTTTATACCATCAGGTGTCTAGCCCTGCTGCGTTAGTTCTTCCACATCACACACCAATACACCTACTCTAGTCATACCCTGAATACAATGCGAAATAGTAGTTATGCCAAAACACAGTACCTTGCCAAAAAAAATGCAGTTGCCTTGCTTTATTTATGCTTAATGTGCCCTTTTTTGCCCTTATTATATTAGTTTTGCTCATTTAATCTTTTCCATGCCCATTATACTTTTCTTGTGCTCATTTTACCCTAAACATGCCTGTTTTGCAATTCTGGAGTAATTCCGAACCCCTTATGTGCTTTTGTGATAATAGTTTATCCTTGCTGCCTCAGTCACAAGCCAGTACATCTGGTACTGAGAAGGTTGCCTGCACAAACACTACGAACACCACACCTCTACCACCACCCACATCTGTACAACACACTCCTACATATGCAGGGGTTCTCAACAAAAACATACCTAAACAAAAGAGACCTCTGAAGCAAAAACACACATGCACATCACAACCCAGAGCACCAAGCATCACGTCTGTGTCTCACAGCCTCTAAGGCTCAGCCACAAACATTGAGAGACACACAGATGTGCCCCTCACCAGGCTAGATGAGGAGAAAGTCATGGTATGTTGCTTGTCAGGTGCTAGAATCCGCGATATCACACACGCACTCAAGTCTCTAAATAACAGGTACTGTTGTTATAACTCTGTCACATAGGCTATGTTGGTGTGAATGACTCGAGATGCATCCCTCTGGACTATATGAAGAGAGACATGATTGAGCTCGCTGAATATGTGTCACAGGCAGGTATGTCCCTAGCCTTAAACAGCATCCTACCATCACCCAGAATGATGCCTCAATACAAACAAAAAATGATTGTCTTCAACAACTGACTTAGTTTCTGGTGTCATTCCAAGGGGATCCAGTACCTGACAGCTTGGGAGGACATGAATGACAGACCAGGATACTTTGCCAGAGATGGCCTTCATCTGTCTCCCCTTGGCTTCAGGCTTATGGTAAAGTCTCTTGCCTCCCCGTAGTTCTTTTTTTAGGGAAAGTCATAAGCACAAAATTACCAACATGAAAAATTCTTCTAAACGAAATTTAAAGGTCATGCTGCTAAATGCTAGGAGTCTTAGCATGAAACTGCGCTCATTGCAAGCATTCCTTGTCCTGGAGGATGCTGACATTGGTGCAGTCACTGAAACCTGGTACAAAGCTGTGGAGAGTACCCCAGCCTTACCAGGTTACTTATCCTACCATACGTTTAGACCCCAAACAGAGGGCTACAAAGCCAAAGAAGGTAGAGTTTCAATATTTATCAAAGACACACACACCTCCAGGCTGGTCAAATGGTACGACACACAGGAGACACTCCAAGTGCAGTTAACTGTTGACAAAACACCTATTCAAATCATAGCTAGCTACAGACCCCCAGTCATGAAGCCCACTCCACCTATCTGGACTTACTTGAATCCATCAAGATTCAACCCTCTACCCTGATCCTGGGTAACTAACTACCCAACCATAGAGTGGAAGACCTATTCTAGCCCAAACATGAACGCCCAGAGATTCCTTGACTTTGTCAATGCCAATGAGTTGGATCAGCTGGTCAACACCCCTATGAGAGCTGAAAATATCCTGGACCTAGTCCTAACCAACACGAGTAGCTACTGTAGCACTCCTACAGTGTCATCCTCCTTTGTAAGATCCGACCATAAAGCTATCACTTTTGAAGTCACCATCTCCCCTGACCCCCCCACCCCTTGTCAAGATCAAATGAAAAAACTTTTCCAAAGCTGACTACAATCTCCTCAGTGCAGGTATAAGCAGCTTCACAACCACTGTCCCTTCAGTTGGAACTAGCACCAATATCCAAGCCTACACCAAAAAATTATATGCGCACCTACATAGCTGTATGGACTCAGCAATAAAAGAGTAAACCTGTCTGATGGACAGCAGCAATAAACAAACTCTATAATAAAAGGAAAAAATTGCTGTCCAGGACCAAGAAGGAGCAGGTGCCAAGTTGGAAGCAATCTCTCCTTTGTCTGAACAAGCAAGTAAGGTCACTGGTGAAATCCTCTAAGGCTAACTTCGAGTCCAAATTGGCCACATCCACTAAGGAAATCACAAGGCCTTCTTCACATATGTCGCAATCTCAAAGGTAACACACAAATCTGCTCTAAACTGGTGGTCGATAACACCACATACAGAAACGCCATAGATATAGTGAACCAGCTGGCAGACAGGTTCAGTGAAAACTTCACTCCCCTGTCTCCCATCAGTAAACCAGGACATCCCCAGCACCTGGCACCCTCCCCTCATCACCGGGGAGCAGGTCCTTAAATGCCCTCTCAAAGGCAAAAAAATACAGTCTCCAAGGAACCCAATAACATCTCTGGCTGTATCCTACATGAACTCAGACATAAGCTGTCAGCTCCATTAGATGCCCTATTCAACCAAAGCCTGAGCACTGGCTTTGTCCCAGCTAAATGGAGGACAGCCACTGTTATCCCTCTACACAAAGGTGGAGCGTCCACTGACCCAGGCAATTATAGGCCCATCAACCTAATGAGCCTGATCTGCAAGTCCATGGAACGCATTACCATGGAAATTATAAACAAGGATATTGGCAACCTCCAAACACTTGACCCCACACAGTTTAGTTTTGTCAAAGGGAGATCATGCCTATTAAACTTGGTCGACTTCTTTGAAACAGTCACTAGAGCCATAGACGAGGGAAAGGCGGTGCACACCACCTATCTTGACCTAGCCAAAGCCTTTGACACTATTTTCCACTCGGCCATAATATATAAACTCTCCCAGTTAGGCATCAACCCATATGTTATCAGATGGGTAGCTAACTGGCTCACTGATAGAACCCACTCAGTCAAAGTAGGGGAAGCCAAACTCTAGGAGTAGACTCGTAACAAGTGATGTACCCCAAGGATCAGTCTTGGGGCCTCTACTGTTTGGGATATACTTTTCTGAGGTGCAAGCCAAAACCAGTGGTCTGTGGCTGACCAAGTTTGCATATGAGCTAGGTGCTGTCTTAAATTCCGCTAGTGATGTGAACATCCTCTAAGAGGGCCTTACCCAAACTAATGACTGGTGCCAGACGCATGGTCTCAAACTGAATGCCAAGAAATGAATCATTATCCCCTTTGGGGAAAATGGCATCCTTACTAATTATCACATTAATAACAATGTACTAAGCATGCAATCATTCGTGAGGGACTTGGGCACCCAGGTTGATGGCAACATCACTTTTGACCATCAAGTCGCCTCCGTTGCACGGAAGACTTTCTACATGTCCCACCTCATCAATAAGGGTATTTCATCCAGGAACAACGAGGTCATAACATCCCTGTACTCCTCCCTTATCAGACCCATTATCGAGTACAATCCTCCTTCGGCATATACCTTGCCAAGCACATGCAGCAGTTGGAGAGGCCACAGAGGTTTCTGAACAGGAAAATCTGGGGTCTCAATCACCTATCCTATACAGATAGGCTAAGAGCACTGTCCCTCTACTCAGTCTCATACAGACTGCTCAGAGGTGACCTGTGTCTGGCATACAAGGCCATCTCAGACCCAGCCATGATGGAGTTGCTGCATATCCGTAAGACAAACTCCACTCAAGCAGCCCGCACACAAGGCCTTAACCTGGTCTGTGACATTAATAGAACTTGTTGGCAGGATAGATTTTTGTTCCAAGGACTCCCCCATTTGTGGAATAGACTCCTTCTCCATGTCGAGCAGAGTGCCTCTCTAGCTCTCTAAGAGGAACCTGGATGACTGTATGGGAGGCTGAAAATACACCCCGTGGATCCCACCCGTGTCCCTGCTGAACAGGGGAAACAGGTGCTGACTTTGAGAGAACATGGGCAAAATTCTTGGCTAGGTTTATAAGGGACTCCGGGCCAATAGCCTAGTATCATCCTATGAACCTATCAATTACCATTATGTTTAATTAATAAACCTTTTGTGCCTCTCACTTGTTTAATAATGCAGTTTGTGCCCTTGTAATGCTCCATTTTATCTTTTTTATAAAATAAATCACTTGTGCAAGTTTCCATTACCTTTAGTTCATTTTTTGACCCTTTTTTGTGCTTGTTTCTCTCAGTTTACCTACACTATGATCTCTGCACCTCATAGCTCTGAAAAGCAGTCTCTGGAATCCTGTTTCTGACACCACGTTGCTTGTCCAAGTCAGGATAAAATAGATGAGTCTTTGTGGGTTCTGTTCAAGCAGCTTTATTCAGTACAAACACATCAGGATTGAGGCTTAATAAATTTAACTTAGATAAACTTATAAACAAACTAGCTATTACACTCCTGCATGATCACTCTCTGGCTGCACTCTCAAAATGGCATTGAAGCTAGCACATGCTTGCTATTTATATGCAAGTACTGACCTTGAAACGCTTCTTAAAGGTACAACACACACACACACACACACACACACACACACACACACACACACACAACTATTCTACAGTGCCTAACCCACCTCAAATGATCAAACAGATGAAATTCTGAATGGTCACAATACAGTCCATACTACCTATACTGAGGAAGGACAACTGAATATGTTCTATAAACCTCCAAGATTCTGAACACCATATAAAGATTCAAAGGTAATCTAGGAGATTTCTCCTTTTATTGCTGGGGGCCAATCATTATCAATTCAGAAAACTGCCATTCAGTCTCACCACAGCCCCCCTCAGGTGTTCAACATGATTAAGGCAGTGGTAGTAGCTTACCTTCGACTGCAGGTGATCCAAGTCTTCCCATATCTTGATGATTGGCTCCTAAGTGCTGCCTCCAGGGATCATCTGCTACAGCAACAAGCTTTCCTGCTTTGCTTTGCAGACCAATTATGGATAATTGTCAATCAAGCAAACAGCAAACTTCCCCTCTAGTCAACAGATAGAATCTATAGGATATCAGATCAACACAATTCAACAAACTGCCAAGCTTCTCACATTAAGTGTTCAGTCAGTAAGACATGGCTTTTCAGGTTCTGCGGCATCCCTGAACAAAAGCAAGATTGATTTTTACCTCTAGGCCTGCATGTCTCTATTATCACTTTAGCACCACTAGCAAGATAGTTTATGAGAAGGTTGCAATAGATTCTGTTTGTCCAATAGTGACAGAGCCTTCATCCACTCCATGTCAATATCCATCTTACTCAAGTGTGCAGATTAATCAGTTGGAGAAGGAGACCCTTCTGTCTACTGACCTCCCAGGTAACAGTAACCATGGATACTTCCCTTCTAGGGTGGGGGGAAATTTTGAGGGGAAGATGGTTCAAGGGACATTGTCACCTATGGAGGCCACACATCACATCAATATCTTGGAAATGACAGTAGTCCTCTTAGCACTGAAGGCTTTCCAGGACTACCTACCCAAGGGTGTGATTTCCATCCAGGCAATATGGTAGTGGCATGGTAAATCAACAAACAGAATGCATTTGTATCCACTTTGCTAGGAGTTCATGCAAGTTTGGCACTGGTCGATGTCTTGCAAAAGGGATGGGCGGAAACACCGAGACCTCCGGGCTGGAGACTCTGTTGTATCTAATGATTCTGAAATAACAAATGACAGTATTTTACATAATATTTCCTCTTGGAATGAATCTGTGGATGACATGGAAGTGTTGAATAAAGCTTTAAATTTTGATCCATCCCATCCAGTTCCTGAACAAATATTTGTTCTTGATCTTATTGCTTTTTGTATGTTATTGAACCTATTGTTGTTTCATGGCAAGTAGAATATTTCTATGACCAATCTATTTTGTTTTAAGATTTCCAATTGTCTTCCTTTGATGAATAAAAAAGTGTAGCAGCCTTTCAATATTTTGGTTTTGATAATTACTTTTTTTCATTATGGGAATCTATCCACTTCACAAACTACAGCCTTGCAAACTTTGAGTACTAATAAAAAAATTGTTGTTAATGAAGCTGATAAGGGAGGGACTGTGGTGATTAAGGATTGGGATATGTATTTATGGAAAGCATTTACAGATGTGCATGGTAAACATTTCTATCAGCAAATGGTAAAGGATCCTACATTGAAGTTCAAACGTAATTGGCTTTGGATGAAGTTATAATTACCAAAGTATTATTATATCATTTATCTGTGTTTGATCCTCACCCACAATATTTTTGTGTGTTATCTAAGCTACATAAGATGCCCCTTATCCCTCTGGTAGACTGACTGTCAGGCCACGGTTCTATGGCTGAACCTTAATCTGCCTTTCTTACTTTTTATTTGAATCCTCTGCTGACAGGAGTTCATTCTAGGATACAGGATACTACTGAAATGTTAAATGTCTTACAGGACACACAGATAGAAAATGGGTGGTATATATGTACTTTAGACATTGGGGTACTTTTTGGCCTTGCAATACTGGCCTGATAAGTACCCTATATAGTCCAACTTTTAACACAGTTTTGATTTGTTTAACTGAACACATGGTAACCAAGAATATTTTTTATTTTAATGTGGAATGTTATTTACAACTCATCTTTTGCCCCTATTTATGCCAATTTGTGGGATAAATGGAAAAATAACTTATTTATGATAGTCATGATATCTTTCTTGATGCTATGGACATATGGCGAAGATATTTGCATGACTCTTGGTTAGTGTGGAAATCTGATGTTTATTTACAGGAATTTGTACAGTATCAAAATAAAAATAAATGGGGAATTCAGTTTAGTCTAAATTATGATTTGAAGAATATTTCCTTTTTGGATGTTTGGGTCTGTAAAAATCAGGATGGAACACTGGCAACTTCTGTCTATAGGGAACCCATATAGCTATAATTATTTTCTTGATGCCTCCAGTTGTCACCCCGCACGTTATTAAAAATATTCCCAAGTCTCAATTTCTCAGACTTAAGAGAATTTGCTCCAATGTTGAACAATTTGATGATCATTCCAAGGTCCTTTTTAAGCATTTTGCTGACAGACATTATAAATATAAGGTTGTTTTATTCAGCTTTTAACACTGTTCAAGACATCAATAGATTAAAATTTCTTAAATTATAAAACCAAACGGAGGTTAGACTCTTGTATTAGATTTGTATTAATATTGCAATTTTAAGGCTTTTCAGAAGCTTATTTCTAGACATTGGGATATTTTATTATCTAATAATATATTATCTGAACTGATTCCATCTCGCTGTCTTTTTCTTTCAGATGTGGAAAGACCATAGGTGGCTATTTCAATCATTAAAAGAAAGGTGTTTCAGGTTTATCTGATCGGCAATGTACCATTGATGGGGGTATATTAATGGGGTGTTTTCCATGTAGTAATTGTTCATCCTGTAAGGTTATTTGTAATACTTGCTCCTCTGAGTGAGTGATTTATTTAGCTGTTTGTGGTTGTTCTGCATTTTATGTTGGAAAACGTCCAGACAATTTAAAACACTGGTGTTTGAACATTAGTGACATTAAAAATTGTAGGATGTCTAATGCTCTATATAAACATATTTTAAAACATCCAACAGCTAATGTTAGATTTACTGCTATTGCTAGAATTAGGTTTATTGGCCTGAATAAGCTGGGATAGCAGGATGCTTTGACTAAGAATGAATGGGTGAGGATTGTCAGGTTAGGTGCTGTGTTTCTCTCCTGGTTAAATGAGATATTTTGCTTGGTTTAACCAGGGATTTGGATGGGATGTTAAATATTTTTACATTTAAATGTGTGGACTGAGGTGTGTGTAAATGTATTGTGAGCCATTTGCTCCGATGAAGGCAGAAGCTGAAACTGGTTTTCTTGCTCTAAAGTTTTTCCTTTATTAAAGAATATTTATGGCAATAGAACTGAGTGTTGGTATTTGTTTAGATGTTTTTAAGTTCCATGCACCTCACCATACGTGTGTAGGATTGGTTTTGTCTTGCATGGGTCAATGTCTTCCCAGTGTTTCCTAGTAGCATTCCTGGGATGACATGTAGTAGGAGACAAGTCAAGCAGCTATATCATATTACCTCATGAATGGCCTCTCAAACATATAGTGACAGTGTTGATTTTCATCCCCTGGGGCCAACCTCTTTGCCTCCTACCTCAATAACAAGTGCAGCAGCTATTTTGCCCTCATACCTCCAAAGGGACAGTCACAGAGAGATGCTCTAGTCCACACTTGGATCCTGAGTCTTGCATTCCCACCAATACCTCTCGACAAAATTCATACAGAAAGCCACAAGTTGCAAGACCAAGGTGATTCTCATTGTCCTGTTCAGGGCCCAGCAGGTTCGGTTCCCCCTTCCTTTGGCCTCTTTTGCTACACCCACCATATATTCTGGATTCCGTCCCAGATCTTCTGAAATACCAATTCAGGGATGCCTCAACTGGACCTAAAAGCTCTAAAGTTAACTGCATGGTTTCTCCAGTTTTAATGACAGCCAAAGATGCCAGGCTGTCTTCTTCAGTAGTTCACATAATATCTTCTTCTCATAAGCAATCAATCAGAAAGACCTAAAAAAGCAAATTAAACAGATTTTCTATTTGGGCATCAACAAAAGGATTGGATCCTTTTTCTGCCCCTCTCCCATCGATACTGGAGTTCTTTTCAGAAGTTCTTCACCAACGTTCTATTTTTTCTACCATCAACGTTCAAATAGCTGCCATTTGAAATTTTCACATAGGCCATAATGACTTTTCCATTACTTCTCTAGGATATCCAAAGCTTTCCTCAAAGAAATGTTTTTTATTGAGGCCTCCCATTCAGGAGCCAGCTCCTCCATGGCATATCACATTGTTACTTCAGTTACTGACTCAAACCCTTTGAGCCTGCAGCATCAGCTGACTTGAAGTTTATTTCTTGAAAAACTGTTTTCCAGATTGCCATTACCTCTGCTAGATGAATTTTGGAATTACAAGGACTCTCAAAGCAAGACACCTTTTCTCATCTTCCACAAAAACAGTGTTACTGAAATCAAGTCTCAACAGAACCAGATTTGAAACAATCCACTGATTTGCCAGTCTTTTTCCCCAATTAGTTTAACAAAACAGAATGTATGCTTCATACAGTAGATGTTCACAGACAAATCAGATTCTACTTACACCGTACCAAAGATATTAAAATTGAGATCAACTGTTTGTTTCCTTTTCCAAAACAAAAATAAGGAAGCGTGAGTCAAAAATTGCACTAAGTGGCTGTAAGACTGCATTTCCATTGCGTACAAGAGACAAAATTTGTCTCTACACTCAAAATTGAAAACTCATTCCACTAGAATTGCTACCTCTACAGCATTCATGAAAATACTTCCCATTTGTAGAGCTTCAGCTTGGTCAACAGTTCATACATTTATATCTCACTGCAAATTGGATGTGCAATCTACAGCTCACACATCCTTTGCCTCTGTCATTCTCATGACTGCCCTTCCTTGATACCATCAGATCCTTTTAGGCACCTTGGGAATCTGTCCCAAATGTTGAATCTGATGAAAATAGACATCATATACAAAATTTTGTACTTATAACAACAGATCTGTGTTGTCTCATTTCCGTCCAGTTAAACATTCCGCCCTTCCAAACTGCCATCTACAAGTTTCTGGTTCTTGGACAGGCCTCGACTAAGACCCTGTCTGATTAAATTCATCTTACCAAGCTTGGCATACTTAAGTTGCTATTTTGTTCCAGGAGAGTTTTTATTCTTATCAAGATATTTTCACTATGATTAGAAATAGTCAGCAAACTCGATCTGAGGTAGTTTAGACAGAAGGAGGGAATTGTGGGTGAGGGAAGAGTCAAAGTCTTGGATTCAAAGCTTTGAGAGAAGGCACAGAGGCTGGATCTGATCATGCCTGACAACCAAACATTAAATCAGATGAAAATGAGACAACAAGAATCTATAATTATGGTAAGTACTTAACTTTTGTTTTGTAACAATAGAATGACTCCAAAATATCCTAAATAACATTTAAATCAATGGGTAAAAAGGTTGCAAAAATTGACCATTTATAAAACCTACATGAAAGATCTAGCAAAGCTAAAGTATTTACTGTATAATACCTTAAACTTCTTATAGTGAAGGTGTGTGTGTGTGTGTGTGTGTGTGTGTGTGTGTGTGTGTGTGTGTGTGTGTGTGTGTGTGTGTGTGTGTGTGTGAGCGAGCGTTTTAAAACAAGATGTCATCTGGTTGATGTAAAAGATCCCATGGCACCTACCAAAAAGACTATCAGTCTTAATTAATACAACATAAAACTTTACATATTTACAAAATATACATATTTACAGGTACACATTACACATTCCTAAATACCATTATTATTTTGTCATAATTGACCCCCCCAATCCTTCTTCCACAACCCTACTCTTTTTTTGAATGTATCAGCCAAAATCCATTTCCCGGTAACAAAATGTCATTCAGTCTTTCATTCCAAATACCCCATATTACATAAAATTCTTATCTACTCTTCTCACATATTTTTTTCTTCTTGTTTTCATATCCTTACATAATCATATTCATATCTATATTGCTTATGTCATTAATATTCTCAATTTTTTTTTTCTTCACACAACTTTTTCTATAGTTTAAACACTTGCTTACATTTCAATAAACATGCTGTGTTCTCTTTCTCCCCACAAAATAAACACACACTTTCAATTTTCTTTTTATATGGAATTGTCCCCTTTACTGGTAACTTATTACCAGTCTACACAGGAAATCCAGACACTCTACAATCTTACTACTCCACTTTCCTTACTTTAATGGTTTTTATCACTTCTTGTGGTATATTTTCCCCACGGATTTACATAATATTGTTTCATTACATTATAATACCACATCTTTCTATCCTTCTCTTTATATTATCAGTTTTCATTTTCCATGTCAGTATTTTTTGATACATTTTAATTTCATTAATATAATCTTGATTTATTTTTCTTATTCGCAACTTCCAAATTTTTGTATTTATATTTAAACAATTTCATTATTATTTTTTCTTTCTCTTCCTTTACCAACTTTAATACTCAATACATGTTTCAAGAAGTAGAATAAACAACTGGATTTAATAACTTCAGTCCCCTTCATCTTCACTCATATACAACACATCTCTTTTCACTGTGTTTAATTTTGAACCCCTTTTAAAGAAAACACTAATTTCTCATTTTTTCATATTGTTCTGGAATCATATAAACATTAGACATATATACTATAGTTCCCATTTAAACAGAAATCAGATATTTTTTTCTTGAATGCTAATATTTAAGTCCTCCATATAAACCATTTTATTCATTTCTCCTTTCAGCGCTATTGCATCACATCATGTTTCCCAAATGATATCCCTAGCAAAGACAATTCATTCATTGAAAATTACCCCCCCCCCATTTTCACTACATCAATCAAAGCCTTACATTTATCTTTATTCAAGGTCATTCCCACTTCTTTTAAACATCCATTCAGACAAGCCAACATTTACCTCATCCAATTTTTAGTCTTAGCAGCCACAACTATATCAGCCGCATGTGTGAAAACTACTGGAATCATCACGTCCTTTTCCATTATGTATCCATCACAGCATCTTTCATTTTATAAGCTACTTCACTCACTATTCATATTCATCATTAATGTGAACAATCGCCCACTCCTAGGATATTCTTGTCTTCTACCACAATTCATGCATATTTTTTTTTTTACTCAGCCACTCATTCACTAATATTCTCACTCTATTATTTTGATACACTGACATACACATTCCTAATTTTCTTACCTATTCCATACTTTTCCATAACATCCCACAAAGTATCATGCCCTACTTTACCAAATGCCTCAGTAATATCACCTACCATAAGTTTCGCATCTTCTCTTTTACTTATATCATCCATAATTTCTCAAACCATCAGTAATTCCTAGCACTCTTTCCCTTTTAAACCACATATACTTTATTTCATGTCAGTCATCCTTTCTTCCTTCCATTCTCCTCTGTATTATTCTAAAAAATATAATCAATAACAGTTAGTGATACGTCTCCATTTTTTATTTGATTCTTTAATCTTTCTTCCATATAAATTTTAATAACCCATTACATAAATCTTCATAAACAAACCCTTCTTTCTATCGTTCATTCAAAACATTTACAAAATGCTTTCTTTGCTAGTCATTTAAGTTCTTGTACATTTCATATCCAGTACTATATGGACCTGATAATTAATCAACATTTACTTTCCTAAGTACTTCATCCAGTTCACTAATTGTAATTTCTTTTTCAAATGCTTCCGTAACTTGTTCCTGAAATTGTTTTACTTTCCATTCTTCTTTATTTTCTTTCTTTTGACTTTTATATATATTTTGTACATGCTACACTATACCACTCATAATTTGCTCATTCTTTTTAACTTCTCCTTTTGCATTTTTCATTTCCCTCATTATACTAATATCCTCCGCTACTGTTTTGCCCAAATATGCAGGCACCTCCCCATTTTCTACATCATGACAGTCTGTTGTATTGTTCTCTAAATTTTCTAGTACATTTCTATACATTTCCCATACTTCACTTTCTCTTCCCTTCTTACACCATCCTGCCACTGGTAAAAAGACAACTTTTATACTTCTATAAAAACAGGCTGAATGGTAGATTGAATTTTAAAAGAAGGCCTTCATGTTTATATGATTTTTCCATAACTGCAATACTTTTCACTCTCCAATTTCATTCCATAACCTCTATTTTTGTATTCAATGTCCTATTTTAATATACCCTCTTTCTTCCATCACTTCCATCTATATTGCTAAATGGTCAGAAAAACCTGTCACATCTGTATCACCATCTGCTACCCCAAATCCTTCTGGTAATACAAAATAATTTCATATCCAAGTGCCCTCCAATTATAATCTTCATGTTAACTGCCCCATAGTCTAATGTTTAATGAAACAGTTGCCTTTCCTTGCTAGTTATATATCCATATAATGCTATAATTCTATAAACATGTTCTCACCACCCCATATCCACATCAGTTAACAGCCTTCTCATCCTTACCAATGTTGCATCTAGCATTTTCATTGTTTTGCTATACAACACAGCCACTCCAGAGCAACATTCACTTTCTAAGTTCCATATTATATTTCCACTCCACATTTTGTCTGTTTACAGTCTTTCTTCACTTGTCAGGAATCTTACATCCTGTAACAGAATTATATCCACATCACATCTAATACACTATTCCAGTATCCCCATCCTTCTTACAGTATCAGTAATACTGTTCATGTTTACTGAAGTACTCTAAAACAGTTACTTTTTAAGTTTAGGGGAAATATTTACATTTTAGTGAACGTATTTTTACTCTTTCCCCAACTGAATATTTTTTCCTGGGTTTACATACAAATAATCCTCGATCCTCAAAATCAGATTTCTCACTGGCTAGAACTCCAAAAAACTATTAGCATCATTCACTTTTCCTGGCCTCTCTTCCTGCATGCACTCTGTCCTCATTTTTCCCCTTCATATTGTTTTCCTCTACAGCTTCACCACCTAGTTCACCCTCTCCCACACCTCGTTTCCTTTCTTGTGAATATTTTCACTCTCTCCCCAGCCTCTTGTTGTGCTTCCTCGTGTATATATTTTTTCTTTTGCCCTTCTTTTTCATTATTTATCATTTGCCGTTCACAATCCACCCAAAAGTGTCCCTTTTTTTTTTAAACATAACCTGCGTTCAGGCACACTCCTCCTTGCAGTTTGCCCTTTTTCTCAACACTGATTACACTGTTAATTAAATGAATAAAGTCCCCACAAAATAAACATGATTTTAGCAGGCCACAATATCTTAATGTCTCTCTATGACAAGCCACAAAAAATAATCCTTGGCAAATAGTTTCACTTCATTGTTTTCACATTTCAAAACAATTTCCAACCATAACCCTCCATTCTACAAGTTTCTGTAATCTCTATCAACAGTTTCACACAGACTGCATGCATTTTTTTAACATAGCTATCTTCCAGTTCATTAGTTTTAAGCTGCAATTTTTTTAAACATTTAATTTACTACCAGAAACCAAATGATTGTTCATTTGATGAATGCCCTGTTTTTTGTTACACAGTTCCAGAAATGTTATCAGTAGTACATCAGTTTCAAATGTTAAGTCACAAAAAGTATTTGTCCCAATATGTATAAAATACAAAATTTCTTGAGTTTTAAAACCCAGAACAGTTACCAATTTGTCCCATACATATGTCTATTACATTGTCATTTTAGTTCTTATTCTCACAGTTGCTCATCTTTTCGTTTTAAAACCAGTTTTACTTAAGTTTCTTGCTGCTATCCTTTCTTGCCTGCTGCCATTGCTGAATGTTTTAGTTACTCTATCTGTTGCCACAAAACCAGACCCCTTATCAGTTTGTTGCTGCTGTTGAATAAGTTTTTACTGTTGCATTCTCTGCTGTCACTTAAATATTTCGAAAGTGCAGACTATGTGGAAAAATTGATCAGCCATATCATAGCAAGAAACAGCAGATCACCTGGATCACCCTGTTCCAATATTTTTAACGGATCATAATCTGCAAGCCATCCTGAAGCCAGTTCTGTTATCTGGACCACTTTTCCACAGACTCATTCACTTCTTTCTCAAAGGTGGCAGCTAAATTCAGTTGTAATATCAACCAGAGAGAAATTTCCGCTTATATTCTGAAGCTCCATATGAAACAAAATTTCCTCTAAATTCTCATTTTCCACCTTCAGAACTCTCCATAGCTTTTCTTTCCTTCTCCATGCTGCTGCTGCTTCTGTTAGGTTTCTTCTTTGCTGCAATAGCAGCCCTCGGGCACCTTCTAACAGCTGTAAAGAGCATGGCAAATTCCCTGATGCCCTGGTCAAATTCCTCTTGTAGCATAAATACTAACCTTGTAACCAAAGGATAAATAAAACAAAAGATGACAACTACTTAAAAAATTACATACTCTTGCACAGGAACAAAATAAAGACGATTACCCTGAAATAAACTTTTTTCTCTACATGCTGTCAACTAAAATATTCACAATTTCTATCTACACTTTTTATGTCAAAATCTAAAGCTGTGATGGGGTCATGGAAGGACAATGCATTGAACTACTGGAGTCTACAGTCCACCTGGTTTTGTCTCAAGCTTGTTTTTAACTTCCATATTTCAATGTAAAGAAGCCAATCTGTTGTTTTCTGTTTCAAAGACGCACCATAAATTTTTTTTGCATCTTTTTTGAAACTACATACCCTAGTTCACTTCAGATGATAAAGATCATCAAAGTGAAACTGCCAGCAGTTTTCCACCATATATAGATGACTTGCTCCTGCAACATCTCTTTTCTCACAAAATATATATATCTGCAGTGAAATTCCTAATTTCCTAATGTCACAGGACACAACAACAAGGAGCCCCTGACCTGAGATTAGGAATGGGTTTCCAGAATGGTTGACCAGTGACTAGAGGTCAGCTCTCCTCGGCTGTGGACCTTACTGCCTGTGCAACCTCTGGTGCAAACCATGGCTTTGCAGACTCCCATCTGTTGAACAGAGGAATGACAGACATTGCATCATATGTGAGTGGGCAAGCCATCTGTAGTGATGTCACTGTGTCACTTACCCTGGCTAGAAAGTCTAATTGGTCAGTCACAAAATGATGACTCTGGTTACAGTTTGTATCTCCTCTTCCTTCTCTGCATCCTTGCTTCCCCATCCTGGGATCAATTAGCTGCCAGGCCGAGGAATAAGGAAGCCTACTCAGTGGGAGGACATACTCTTATCACCAAGAACAACATAACTTAGGTAACTGAAGGGAAGGGAATAAGCGGTGGGGAACATACTTGTCTTGAGCAATGGTTGCACAGGAAAATATTTTAAAAAAGAAAAGAAATTCCTAATTTTACACAGCTAAAGTTTGTCTGCGTAAAATTTGTGAACTACAAAAGCAAGTTGACCTAACAGAACATTTACTGTTTCAGAATCTCATGAAATGTACAAATTAGAGGGTGCACTAAAAACATTATAAACTGAAAACTGAGCAGAAAAACGGTGTAAAATGTGACTACTGTCTAGAATTTATTCCACCACTGTATCTGTCAGCCAAGCACACAGAGAAATCTGTTATTTTGTTTGAGTCAGACACAGGATGGCACTAATTATTAAGTCACTGAGGTGCGTGCTTCCTGAGGTCAGTCTAGCCTTACTTCCTTTATGATTAATGGGCTCTTACTTTCTACCACCACTCTCCAATACCTTTTTTTAAATCCTCTTGTTTCTTTTAGCCCTTCATCCTGAATATTCCTCCTTCCACTAAGTTACACAAGACACTTGAATTTTAGATGTAGGTTTTAGTTTACTGTATGAACTTTAATCTGGCTACTGTTTCTATTGTGTACTTGGCAATTCTCTCCTGTCTTCCAATTTACACTTAATTTTTTTTGCTGTACTAGAATTCATCTAACACTCTTTACCTAGTTTCAAGTTCAGGCAGTAAAATATGGAAAATGTACGTGCGCTTATATATTATGACTGATCAGTGACTAGATAATGCAGCTGGTGGCCATCTCTCTTACCTGGGTGAGTGGGTGGACAGTTGTGGACTTTACTGCCTGTGCAACCTTAGGTGCAAACCAAGGCCTTACAGGCTCCCATCTCATGTATGTATATATAGGAGGCATCCTGCTGAAGGACTGTTACAGATTATTTTCCTTTCTTCTGTACTGACAGGTAATGGGAAATCACCTGTACTTACTGGTAAAGTCCCATTTAACTTTCTTCATATATGCAAGTGCTGTCCCACCCTGCTTGTATCTGCTACAACTGACTGTTAAGTTAGCTGCATGCATTTTTTTGTGAGCGCTTGTGTGTGTAAACCATTTATCCAATTATACTCTGGTATATACAAACATTGTTAGCATTTTTTTTTTTTAACAACTCTTCTCTAATTGCCTGCGTATTTCCTCCTTGCATTTTTTCAAAAGGTATGTTTCTAATAAGACCAAGAACAGCTACTTGTTCCAAACTTAGAGAGAGACAAAAAAGATTATCTTAGTGGCTTAACTTAGCTCTATTAAAATATGGAAGAATACATAGCTATGAGTAACAGAATCAAGCTTCCTGTTGTGCTTAAAGGACAATGACACCTTAAGCACAACATCACACTATTCTACTGTTTTCTTCAGTATACAATGCCAACACTGCAACCTATAACACATGACACGGGTTTCTCCTTCTGTGGTACATCTGTGCTTCTTCTGGGTTTGTAAGAAATCTTAATACTTTCTTTATAAATTTGTCTCCATGTCTCTAACTAGAAACAACATCAGATTTTAATACTTTGTAGGACAGGAAAAGCACGTCATGGATTTGTGGCATTTCTTTCTTGCTCATCTACTGTTAACATAAATGTACTGCACCTCTGAGAGGTCAAATCCTTTTCACTGTGCAGTGTCTTTCAAAGATACGACAACATCTGTCACTAGAATTTTATGAAACATGATACTATTTGCTGAATTACTGAGGCTGCTTACTTTTTAGAATTTGCAAAGTCAAGTAATTAAGGGCTTCTTTTTGCAGCTGAAAGATACTGATGATTATTGTATATGTAAAAGAAGGCAAAGTACATTAAACTGTGAGGACTAATGAAAAACAGTTACAGACACTCCCAGAGATTCAGAAAGTAAGGTGTATTACTGAGTGCTGCTGTTATAAGTGAAAACGGGTTTATAAGTCATTACTAGGCTAATGATCTACAAGCTGTCACTGTTTTGTAGACACATAGGTGCCAGATGAGAAGCAAATTCCCAATTCCCCAACCACAGGTCCAAATTACACGTGAATTGTATTAGGAAAGAACTCTGCTTCAGGTGGATGGGAAGTCTGTTCTGAGGCACATACCTGTCCCTCCAACATGTCCTATTGATGTTGCAGACAAAGTTTATGCCCCTAGATTGGGTAATTCTGATGTTATTTGTTTTGCAGATATGCAACAGGTCCATCAGAGCAGGATCAGTGGATGCTTTGTAGGCCAGGCATAGATCACCTCTCAGCAGTCTGTAGGAGGTGGTGTGCAGTGACGAGGCTTTGAGATAGTCCATGTAGTACATGTTGTTTACAACCTGTATTCTTTCTGTGAGGAACCTATATGGACATGCTGTACTCAATGACTGGTCTGATGAGGGCCAAGTACAGGTGAACAATGACATCCTTCTACTTCGATCCCATACTTATACTTCTAGTTGCACAACATAGAAAGATGTCCTTACTACTGTAGATACACAATGGTCAAAGGCCAGGTTACTGTTTACGTCTTCCCAAATCCTTGACCACTGGGTCTACTTTTAGGGGTGTAACATCAATAATGTAGTTTCCAGGGGGTAGCTGTCTTCCCAAAGGATACCATTATGTATTCCTTGGCACTGAACATTAGACTGTAGCTCTGGTACCAGTTATTATGTGGTAGGCCTTCTTAGAGGGTATTTGTGTCTTTGGGAGATTCTTTGACTGTGCATAGTTTGAAATCATCTGCAAACTTCTTCAGCCATAGTTCCATGGCACTGACATTGACTTCAGAGAAATTGATGACAAAAAGGAGTGGCCTCAGCACCAAGCTTTAAGGGACTCCATGACTGGCCTCTCTGTTGAGGCAGACTTCCTATCCTAACTTTCTGGGTCCTAACTGTGAGCCAGTTGTATATCCAGTGGGTGACATAGGGGTTTATACCCAATTTTGTGAGTTTGTTTACAACACCTGAGTGAGGTATTGTGTCAGATGTTTTGGCCAGCTCAAGGTAGATAGTATGCTTTGTCCTCATCAATTATTTTCTTGACCTTCACGAAGAAGTCTACCAGGTTGAATAGGCATGACCCACCCTTGAAGTCAAACTGGGTTAGATTCAGTGTCTGAATGTTTCTTATGCAATTATTTATCATTTGTATGCTAGCTCTTTCAATGGCTTTGGATATGAAACTAGTCAGTCTTATGAGTCTGTAGTTAGCCTGGTCTGTAGATGGCCTACCCTTATGCAGAGTATTGACAGTTGCAGTCTTCCTTTTGTTGGGCAAGGAAGGTTATCTGCAGGCTGTGGTTAAACAGTGATTGTCCTGGTCCTGAAAGGTCACATTTCATGCTATTAAGGAGGCATCCTGGCATAGTATCACAGCCCATCAATGCACTATTCTTGGCACGGGAGAGTGCATTGAGAGGCTATTTCCTAGTGAGAATTGGTGGAGTTATGGTTGGGTGTATTTTCTGAGGGATGTCTGGGAGTACAAGGATAAAATTGGAGCAAAGATTTGGTGGCCAGTAGATTTGCTGTCATCTTCTGACTCAGTATAGTTGGCTCCATTTACAATTATTTTGGCACATTGTTGTGTATTGCCTTTGAGGTTGCAAACATAGCTGATGAATGCCTTGAGATTGCCTTTGGCTTAGGAGGCTATGTTTACCTCCAGTTTGGCTTTGGTAGACTTGCTTAGCCCTCTGAATTGCTTATTTAACTGATGGGGGGGGGGGGGTTACTCTTGCTGGGCATTGTACTTCCTAATTTTTTTGCAACAATTTTCTTCCTTTTGTCATACAACTTACTACTGGTGATGAGATTCCACCAGGGTAGCTTGTTTCTTGAGTTTGTCCTTTTCTTATTTCAGGTAGATACAGCTGTGTCTATGTAGCTATTAACATGGCTGTGTAGGGTTTCAGTGAACAATTCCACACAGGCAGCAGTGGGTTTTGGAGGAGTTTAAATTTTGCCAGGGAGTCGCTAAGTAGTAGGAAGCTTGCCTTAGAATAATTCTTAAAAGTTCCATGGTTAGGTAGGATCCTGAGTTTTATTTTTATTTCAGCTTTATAGTTCAACCTGACCAAAAGGGACATTACACTAGGGGTATGCAATGTTCTCCTATGTTTGTGTTGTCTAAGTAAAGGAAGCTAGCACCCCTGGCAGGTGTATACACTAGCTGGTCCAGGGTGTTTGTGGTTACAAAGTCCAGGAATCTCTGGGTCTGCTTTATTTTGGTGTCCAATATGATTCCCAGTTTATAGTGGTGTAATTAAAGTCAGCCATGAATATGGTGTAGGGCTGAATGGGGAGTGTCTCCAGTACATGTAAACAAGTGTTATTGGCTTCCTGGACATGAGGGGGACTTGCAGCTTGCAAGGATATGGTACGAGTCTCTGCCTGTGGTAATTTGGACACAGAGAAGCTCAAATGCATCATACTGTTTGACCAGCCTCAAAGTGTTTTTTTTTGTTTTTTTAATATAAATTGAGACAACACCTTTTGCCCCTTCCTGTGCAGTAGCTTGTCTAAATGTGTGGCATGCATTATAACCCTACACTGCTGAGATACTCTCCACAGCTTTAAACTGAATGACTATCATGATGGGGCAGGTACAGTATTGTGATGTCACTTTCTGGGGACAAAGTACATCATGGGGAAAAGCAAACAAGAATTTTTAACAAATATAAAGTTCAGTTTCAATGCCTTTAAACTGTGTTTTATTTCTAGTGTGACGTCACCATGTAGCATTTTTAAACTACTGCGCAGCTAAGAGATACCTTTAGCCACTGCTAAGCTGCTTCAGACTTCGGCATCCAGGACTAAACACCACAGTCTATGCATTAGCTGAACTTGTCCATCCGTATGAAACTAAATCGCATCACACTCAATCATTTCTGCTGTTTGTGAGTGCCACTGGCCTTTTTGCAGTACTTTTTGAGAGCTTCATTTGTAAACTGCAAGTGTGAACCACTTTAAGGTGTTTAATGCATTTGCCTAATCACAACGGCTGACCAACTCTCACTTTTAAGACTTTCATTTGAATAGCCGAGTGCAGAAATAGCAACTTATCTGTTGACAAATGTAGTGTCTGCCTTTTTATCATAGCTATAACAAGTTAAATGGTTCATAGGTAAATATTAGGCTACCCATCTTCAGACTATTACAAGCCTAGCCAGTAACCAGAGGTCATGTCATTTATTTACTTTATTTATTTTACATTTGTTTACTGGGATAGTCCAACTGGATACATGCCCATTTTCAGCGGAGGCCCGGGAAGAAAAGCTCCAAATAGACAAACTTACATAGATTACACAAGAAGTTGGATAACATTAGAAAATATAAAACAAAGTGATTTTGTACCATGGCTTAATAGTGTTCCCTAGTAGGGACTCGCAATTCTCATGGACAGACACAATTAAAAGCAAGAGACGTCAGACTGGATATAGAGCTTGGTGACTTAGTTGCATGTTATGATATTTACAGATTATGCTTTCAGTTTATAACTTAATCAGGGTTGGTACACGGCAAAGTCAGTTCACTTTGAGATACTGTTTGAGGTTTGTTTTTTTTTTTGAAGAGACTTTTGGAGGATTGTAGGGTTATATAGTTTGGAAATTAATTCCAGGCAAACAGGGATTCACCAGCAGAGTTATTAGCTTTGTGAGTTTGGGCCAGTAGTTTGTTGGCTGACTGTAGGGATCTCAGATTGCTATATGGCTTAATATTTTTAAGTGAGGGGGATATCCTCAGGGTGGTACAGAATTTTGTGCGCTATTAAGAGCCGATTGAATTGAATTAAGCTGGGCAGTTCTAGCCACTCTAGTTGTTTCAGGTTCTGGCAGTGGTGGGTTCTACAGGTGGAGCCAGTGGCGAATCTGGCAATATGGTTGTAGCTATAAGACAGCTTGCCTAGTTTGGATTTGTTGAGGTTTGAGAGTACAGGCGAGGCATATAAAAGAGTAGAGAGTAGGTGTGACCGGGCGATTGCAGTCCTAGCCAGTGGGGTTAAAAATGACTTGTTTCTATACAGTGATCCAAGCATGCTATTGGTGGTCTGTATGGTTTTGTTGACCTGCAGGTCAAATTTGAGATTGTCTATGATAACCCCTAGAAGTTTGGTGTGTTAATCTGGGGAGATAGTGGTACCATTGTTAGACGTGACAGAGAATGAAAGTGTGGCAGATCTACTAGTGGGGGGTGAAGAGTAGAGGTTTAGTTTTATTGGGGTTCAGCAGTAGGCATTGGCTAGTGAGCCAGTTCTCAATAGTGTTAAATGTATTTTGGGTTAGGATTTGCAGTTTGGATGGGGAGGTGGCTGAGCAGATCAGAGTGGAATCATCTGCATATTGAATACAGGTAGCTTTAGGGATAGTAGTGTGAAGGTTGTGGATAAAAATAGAGAAGAGTAGTGGACCTAGTATGGAGCCTTGAGGGACACCAAGTGTGAGAGGCAGCTGGCTGGAGAGTTTGCTCTGCCATAGTACCACCTGTTGTCTACCAGTCAGGTAGGACTGGAACCACTGGATTGCGTGCTTATTGAGAGAAACAGATTTGAGAGAAAGAATGAGAAGTTCATGGTTTACCATGTCAAAGGCTTTTGATAGGTCAAGAAAGAGGGTGGAGGATGGCCTATTGTCATTCCTGTTTTGGTTTATGGCATTAGTAAAGGAAAGGAGGGCTGAGGTGGTGCTGTGGTATAGCCTGAAACCATGCTGGGAGTTGGATAGTAAGTTATTCTGTGTAAGGTACTGCATTAGTTGCTTGTGTACACATTTCTCCATTATTTTGGCTAGTGGGGAAAGAATGGCAATGGGTCTGTAGTTGGATATGTCTGTAGAACTACCACCTTTATGGAGTGGGATGACGTGGGATATTTTCCAGAGGGAGGGGATAGCACTTTCTGATAAGGTTCTGTTGATAAGGATAGATTTGGGATATGCAATGGCATCTGCAGCTATTTGTAGGTACTCTGCAGGGAGGAGGTCAGCAGTGAGGGTGGTAGGTTTTAGTTTTTTTATAAGTGTTTTGATAAAACAAGTGGATATCGGTTGGAAGATAAATTGGGGGTGATTAATGGGTAGATTAGGAGTGTGGTTTAAGTTTGTGAGGGTTAGTTGATTTGCTAGGTACTGGATTGTTTCAATGAAAAAGTTATTATAAGCGCCAGCTATAGTCTCTGGGGAACTATGGGTGTGGTTAGCCGGGGTTGGGGTGGTAGAATGACCTGCATGAAGTAGTTGATTTAAGCCTGCCCAAAACTTTTGAGGGTTGTTTTGGTGTTTTTGTAGGAGATTTTGGTAGAAGCTTTTTTTATCCAGTAAAATTGATTTTTTGCATCATTCCTGAGTTGACAATATTTTAGCTGGTCATGTGGGGCTTTAGTTGTTCTCCAGCTGGCCCAGGCTCTGTTTCTAGTTATGATTTTAGATTTCGTATCTTTTGTGAGTGATGTCACTTCCCTTTATACAAGTATACCACATTGGGCGGGATTAGAGGCCATTCAATATTGGCTGGAAAAATCTAAACTTTATTCCCCAGGCTTCAATACACTTCCATCTTCAACTGAACATGCATTGACAAAAAATGTTTTTCAATTTCAAGGAAAGATATATTGGCAGGTCCGTGGCACAGCAATGGGAGCATCTTTTGCCCCTATTTATGCTGATCTGTTTATGGGATTTTTGAAGGAACAACTTATATATGATGATAGCCACAACCTTTTTCTTGATCAGTTGGACATTTGGAGACGCTATCTGGATGACTGTTGGATGGTGTGGCGGGGTGATCAACTATATGTGCATGAACTTATGGAATATCTTAATGAGAATAAATGGGGTATTCAGTTCACACTACATATTGAATAACAGGAAATTATTTTTCTGGATGTTATCACCAGACAGGATGATCATACCCCTTAGAGACGAAAGTACACAGGAAATTTCCAGAATACAATACCCTATTACATGCCTCTAGTTATCATCCCCGCCACATCATCAACAACATAAAATCACAATACCTACGTACTAAACGTATTTGTTCCTCTGAACAAAGTTTTCAAACATGCCAACGTGACCTAACCAATAGATTGCTTACAAGGGGATATCGTAAGGATTGTATTTCCTGCACCGTAACTGAGGTAGAACAAATAGAAAGATCTCATCTTTTAGTACACCAAGAAAGGACTGATCATGATAGTACACAAAAATCACAGCCTATCAGGCTAGTAACCACTTTTGGGGCAAACACTTATTCAGAAATATCATTAATAATCATTGGGATATTTTGTTGGCTCACGACCAACTGAATTAAATACTTGGCTCTCGATGTTCATTTTCTTACCGAGGTAGAACAATAAATTCACATTTAACCCACTATAAACACTATTACCCACCGGTCACTTTACGAAAAACTGTATTTGGTGATATATTGACAGGTTGTGTTCCATGTGGTCATTGCAGTGCTTGTCCACACATATTTCAAACGAAGGAATTTACCAGTTGCAACACTCCCAAACTTTACCAAATCAGCTGTTTTGGGAATTGTAGTAGCAACTGGATTATCTATCTAGCCACCTGCATTTGTTCTTCATTTTACATTGGACAAACGTCTAGACCCTTTAGACATCGTATCAGTGAACATCTAAGTTAAATTAGAAACAAAAGAATTTCAAATGCTCTTTACAAACACACTTCAGTATACTAAACTGCTAAGTTCACATTTACCATTATAGACAAAATTCAAATGAACAGAACATCCAAAGCTGGCTGGCACAATATATTAAACAATAAAGAATCCTCTTGGATAATCAGGCTAGGTGTTTTATTTAAACCAGGCCTAAATGAGCTAAGTTAAATACAGCCTTGGATGGCCAAGTTTTTTGTCTAATTAATGATTAAATATTTCAATCATCTTATTAAGCTGATTAAGCCAATTTAAATATATATATATATATATATATATATATATATATATATATATATAAGTAGGTATCAAGGTTTGCTCTAATGTATTTTTCTTTTGCACTGAAGAAGGCTTGAACTCTCAGGCGAAACGGGTTTGCTGTGGATATTTTATTTATGGACCTTGCCACAATAAAACTTTGGAACCTTCATCTTCCTTTGTGCTGGATTTCTTTTTTGGACTTTGAATTTTTTTATCTTTTGTGAGTGAGCCATGGTGCTGTGTTTGATCTAGATTTTATTGTACATGTTGGAGCATGGGAATCAAGGATACTTAGGAATTTAGTGTTAAAGTGAGCTATAGCCTCTTCTAATGGTAGACTATTTTAGTTTTGAACAGTCAACTGCTTTTAGTTCATTTAGGAATATAGCAGTGTCAAAGTTTTTCCTGTTTCTAATTGTTTTATATTTGGTTTGGTGAGTGTTTCCTGCCTTATGTTTTATGACATAGGGTAGTAAATGGTTGCTAAGGTCATCAGGGAGAGTGCCAGCTGTGTACAGTTGGGGTTTGTTATTAACTAGGATCAAGTCTAGGATACTTTCCCTTTTGGTCGGTTTATTTATCCTAGTGGGAGAGGTATGGTCTGTTTAAACCCAGATAAGTTTATAGGGGGGGGGTTAGAGGAGCAGGGGTGCCAGTCGGTATTGAAGTCACCAAGAACTATGGTTTCTTGGGGATAGGTAGTGGATAACCAGTATAGGATATCCTCTAGGGTAGTTAAGTTGTTGCCTGGTGGAATGTAAGCACAGACTATGTTCAAGCATTTGTTCTGGTTAATCTGTAGTTTGGTTATGAGGAGTTCTGCATTATTGAATTGGGGTGGTTGAATGGTGTGTCTATTAACAGAGTAGTTTTGTAAAGGACTGCTATCCCACCTTCTTTCCTTGTAGTATGGTCTAACTGGTGAATATTATATCCTGGAGGTAGTATCTCATTATCAGTAGTACTAGGTTAGTATGTTCTAACCAGTGAATATTATACCCTGGGGGTAGTATCTCATTATCAGTAGTACTAGGTTAGTACAGTCTAACCGGTGAATATTATATCCTGGAGGTAGTATCTCATTATCAGTAGTACTAGGTTAGTACAGTCTAACCGGTGAATATTATATCCTGGAGGTAGTATCTCATTATCAGTAGTACTAGGTTAGTACGGTCTAACCGTGAATATTATATCCTGGAGGTAGTATCTCATTATCAGTAGTACTAGGTTAGTACGGTCTAACCAGTGAATATTATATTCTGGAGGTTGTATCTCATTATCAGTAGTACTAGGTTAGTACAGTCTAACCGGTGAATATTATATCCTGGAGGTAGTATCTCATTATCAGTAGTACTAGGTTAGTATGTTCTAACCAGTGAATATTATATCCTGGAGGTAGTATCTCATTATCAGTAGTACTAGGTTAGTACGGTCTAACCGGTGAATATTATATCCTGGAGGCAGTATCTCATTATCAGTAGTACTAGGTTAGTACGATCTAACCGCTGAATATTATATCCTGGAGGTAGTATCTCATTATCAGTAGTACTAGGTTAGTATGGTCTAACCAGTGAATATTATATCCTGGAGGTAGTATCTCATTATCAGTAGTACTAGGTTAGTATGTTCTAACCAGTGAATATTATATCCTGGAGGTAGTATCTCATTATCAGTAGTACTAGGTTAGTACGGTCTAACCGGTGAATATTATATCCTGGAGGTAGTATCTCATTATCAGTAGTACTAGGTTAGTATGGTCTAACCAGTGAATATTATATCCTGCAGGTAGTATCTCATTATCAGTAGTACTAGGTTAGTACGGACTAACCAGAGAATATTATATCCTGGAGGTAGTATCTCATTATTAGTAGTACTAGGTTAGTACAGTCTAACTGGTGAATATTATATCCTGGAGGTAGTATCTCATTATCAGTAGTACTAGGTTAGTATGTTCTAACCAGTGAATATTATATCCTGCAGGTAGTATCTCATTATCAGTAGTACTAGGTTAGTATGGACTAACCAGAGAATATTATATCCTGGAGGTAGTATCTCATTATTAGTAGTACTAGGTTAGTACAGTCTAACTGGTGAATATTATATCCTGGAGGTAGTATCTCATTATCAGTAGTACTAGGTTAGTATGGTCTAACCAGTGAATATTATATCCTGGAGGTAGTATTTTTCACAATGAATTTGGTAGTAGTATTTTTCACAATGAATTAGGTAGTATTTTTCACAATGAATTAGCACAGGTCCTGACCTGCCCTCCTGCTCGGTTACTAGCTTTAGGACAGCCCCCCATACTAGATGCACACCGTGTGGATCTTAAGCCTCCGTCGCTGACTTACTTGGACTCCCAGTGTGAATGCACAGACCAGCCTCCTCCCAAAACCATTGAATTTAGTCCAAAAGCTCATAAAGAGACTCAGGACAGCCCCCCATACTAGATGCACACCGCGTGGATCTTAAACCTCCGTCGCTGACTTACTTGGACTCCCAGTGCGAATGCACAGACCAGCCTCCTCCCAAAACCATTGAATTTAGTCCAAAAGCTCATAAAGAGACTCAGGACAGCCCCCCACACTAGATGCACACCGCGTGATCTTAAACCTCCATCGCTGACTTACTTGGACTCCCAGTGTGAATGCACAGACCAGCCTCCTCCCAAAACCATTGAATTTAGTCCAAAAGCTCAAAGAGACTCAGGACAGCCCCCCATACTAGATGCACACTGCGTGGATCTTAAACCTCCGTCGCTGACTTACTTGGACTCCCAGTGCGAATGCACAGACCAGCCTCCTCCCAAAACCATTGAATTTAGTCCAAAAGCTCATAAAGAGACTCAGGGTAAAAGACTATTCTAACCTAAAGTGTATTTTCTGATTAGCGTCTGCTGCAGGTATTAAACAGTACCAGATCAAACATCAGCCTATTATCCTACTGGTAATTCCAGCAGAAATTAAAAAGAAAATAAAAACAAACAAGCTAACATTGTACGCTGGTACCTTTAGGACCCAGGAAAAACCCTTGTGGTGTAGTCCCCGCTCCGCTTCGCCCTCGCTCCGCTCGGGCTCGCTCCATGCCCCACCCTGCCCCCTATTCCCACCCGCCCCCACTACCTCTACATTTATTAGGTCATTAAGCCCATCCCCTTACCACCAACCAATCATAACTGTCCCTCACTCTGACTGCTCTCCCTCCCATTTCTTTGTACTGTCTATACTACTAAGGCTACTCCCTCGGTCCGCCCACCTCCCAGCCTCTATCCATCTTCCCTCCATTTTTTTCTCCCCTACAGCTTTTTATATACCCATTTTACCAAGGTAATTTCCACCAGCATATTACACTCACTAACCTCTCTTCTCACCATGGATAGAAACTCTTTCACCACCCTTCCCTTCATATCATTACTCCTTATTATTTCTTATCTTTTAACAAGTTATGAAACTCTAGCCCTAGCAGGAGCCTACCTCCCCAAGGGGCACACCTCTCTACATTCCCAAAACCCCTCCAATCTCATCCCCCCCTCTCACTACCCTATTAATAACCTGAAAAGAACCCATCCTACCCTCCGCCACCCTAAAGCACCTACAACTAAGGACACTCTCAAATTACTAATTAAACTCCAAAAAATATTTGACTACTTGAAAAAATCCATCACAAAAGATGGCGATATTCACCCCAACCCAGGCCCTAATTTTGACCTAGGCCCTAACACCTTGAAAGCAGCTAGAAGCTCAGTGGGCTCCCTCCTTATCCTTCACCTCAATCTAAGAAGTATCAATAATAAGGTCCACAACTTACATGCCATGCTTGCAACCCACTCCCCTGACATCATGTGTCTATCGGAAACATGGCTCAAACCTAGCACTAAGGATGAAGAAATCATCCCACCTGGGTACAATATTCTCAGAGCCGATCGATTAACTAGAAAGGGCGGGGGAACAGCTGTCATGTTCAAGAACTCCTTGAACGTCACAATGAACCCCCTCCAACCCCCAAAAATTCCTAACCTTGAACTGATTGCTCTAAAGCTATGCCTAAACAAACAAAAAAGTATTAATCTCATAGTAATTTATATACCACCAGGCAATAATGTTGAAAACCTTGAACAAATTCTTAGCTGGTTAGCTGCCACCTATCCCCAAGAAACCATAATACTAGGAGACGTTAATACTGATTGGTCCCTCTACTCCAAACACTCAAATCCTCTCCCCATTAACTTACATGGCTTCTCTCAAAACATTCTATCTCCCACTAGAATTGGAAATGCTCAACAAAAGGAGAGCATCATTGACTGGATTCTTACTAACAAGGCTCCAAATAACTATACTGCAGGGACCCTCTCCAACGACCTTAGTGACCACCTTATTACCTTTATCATAAAACACAAATGTCCGACCTCAAGCCATCCCCAAACCAGGCTAGTTTGGAATAGTAAGAATTTTGTCCCAGACCATTTTCTTGCTGACCTCAAAGCATGCAATTGGTCCATCCTAAAAACTCTCCCCTTAGATGAGAGTGTGTCATATTTTAATGACACTTTCCTCAAGATACTTGACTCTCACGCTCCTAAGAGACTTACTAGAACTAAGGAACGTATCGCACCTTGGCTAACAAAAGATACTAAATCCAAAATTAAACTCCGTGATCAGGCCTGGAATAAATGGAGAACTACCAAAACCCCCCTAGACCGCATCAAGTTTCTTCAGCTTAGAAACTCAACCAAAGTAGCCGTCATGACTGACAAAAAACAATATTTCTGTCACCTCCAAGACAAACACCAGCATAATCCCAAAAAATTCTGGGCTGGTTTCAATCATCTCCTTCATCCAGGCAAATCCACCACCCCTACCCCTGAAAAACTCATGGGTAAAGATCCAGGAGAAATAGCCAACACTTTTAATTCATTTTTCACTGAGACCATCCAGTCTCTCGCCAATCAGCTTACCACTTCTCCCTCGGCCATAACCTTAACTAAAGACCCATCTCAACCCTCCTTTAACCTACAACCCACATCTACCTCCTATATTCAAACCCTCTTGAAAAAGCTCAAACCAACTACCTTAGCGGCTGACTTACTCCCAGTCAATTACTTACAAATAGCATCTGACGCCATAGCCTACCCTGTTTCAATCTTGATCAACCGGTCCATTTCTGAAGCTTCTATTCCCTCAATCTGGAAAATCTCCTATATCATCCCTCTCCATAAAGGTGGGTCCTCCACTGACACATCTAACTACAGACCGATAGCTATACTGTCTCCTCTAGCCAAGATCATGGAACGCTGCGTTCACAAACAACTCATTACCCATCTTTCTCGTAATAACCTCCTGTCTAACACCCAGCACGGCTTTCGCCCCCATCATAGCACAACCACTGCTCTTCTCTCCTTTGTTGACTCAATCAACCAAAACCGCAATAATAAATTTATATCCTCTGCGCTTTTTCTCGACCTATCAAAAGCCTTCGACATGGTGAATCACCAACAATTGATTCAAACGCTGGAAACCTTTTATCTTAGCAAATCAACCATAAGTTGGTTTAATGACTACCTCTCTTGTAGAAAGCAGGCAGTCCAGTGGCAAAACAGGCTATCAGACCTACTCCCCACTAATATCGGTGTTCCCCAAGGATCTATTCTCGGTCCCCTTCTCTTTTCCCTATTTATAAACAGTCTACACTCGATCATTCCCAAAGCCACCTGCATTCAATATGCAGACGACTCCACCCTGATCTGCTCGGACGTTTCTCTCGCCAAACTCCAAGTTGCAACCCAAAACTGCTTCTCCTTAGTTGAAAAATGGTTCTCAGAACTAAAGCTTCTACTTAACCCGACCAAAACCAAATTACTTCTATTTTACCCCACACCAATTACCTCCCAAGGAAAAGAACCGCCTAATACCAACAACCCAATCTTCCACGTGTCCTCCAATAATGGGACCATAATCGAACCTGTCTCCCACACCAAACTACTAGGGGTGACCATAGACCACAAGCTTAAATTTGATACACATGTCAGCCTGACCATTAAGTCGGTAAACAAGAAACTCGGGTCTATGTATAGAATAAAGAACTTCTTAACCCCGCACACCAAACTAACTATTGTTAGGACCCAACATCTCTCCACGCTCCTTTATGCCTCCCTGGTATTCTCCTTCCTTAACAAGAGGGAACTCAACAAACTATCTACAACCTATAACCACATAGCCAGATTCATAACAGGAATGCCCTATCGAACCCATCACTGCCAAAATCTAAGGACACTGGAATGGTTAGAACTGCCCAACATTCTCAAATTCAACCAACTCACTGAGGCATTTAAAACAATCAACCATCCAGAAAAAAAAACCCTCACTGAACAAAATACTTACCCACTACTCCAACCTTACATCCCTTAGGTCGTCCAAAAGCCTACTAGTTCAGACCATTAAATCTAACAACTCGGGAGGTGAAGCACTCTATGCCAATTCCATTGGCAAATCCTGGAATGCCCTCCCAAACAACCTAAGACACATGACCTCTCTTCACCAATTCAAAAAACACCTCAAAGATCTACTAAAGTCCCAATGGCTATGCCCTTGCTCTAATCCTGACTAATTGCAAATGCACCAGGCCCACCAAAGCCTCTACCCAACCCAAAACCTTAAGGTTTCATAATGTAGCCATGTTAGACTAATCTAAGTTAGATCATTCTAAGTCTGTACCTCTTTTAACCAATATGTATAACCTGTTTGTTTGATTTATTTTTGAATGTAATAATAATTACTTATCTTCTGATGTTTCCGTTTAACTACCTCTGACTTTTTTGGAGCTTTTCTCCCCGGGCCTCTACTGAAAATGGACATGTATCCAGCTAGACTAGCCCGGTCAACAAATGTAAAATAAAATAAAATAAATAAATAAATCTCATTATCAGTAGTAGTAGGTTAGTATGGTCTAACCAGTGAATATTATATCCTGGAGGTAGTATCTCATTATCAGTAGTACTAGGTTAGTACAGTCTAACCAGTGAATATTATATCCTGGAGGTAGTATCTCATTATCAGTAGTACTAGGTTAGTACAGTCTAACCGGTGAATATTATATCCTGGAGGTAGTATCTCATTATCAGTAGTACTAGGTTAGTATGGTCTAACCAGTGAATATTATATTCTGGAGGTTGTATCTCATTATCAGTAGTACTAGGTTAGTACGGTCTAACTGGTGAATATTATATCCTGGAGGTAGTATCTCATTATCAGTAGTACTAGGTTAGTATGGTCTAACCAGTGAATATTATATCCTGGAGGTAGTATCTCATTATCAGTAGTACTAGGTTAGTACGGTCTAACTGGTGAATATTATATCCTGGAGGTAGTATCTCATTATCAGTAGTACTAGGTTAGTATGGTCTAACCGGTGCATATTATATCCTGGATGTAGTATCTCATTATCAGTAGTACTAGGTTAGTACAGTCTAACCAGTGAATATTATATCCTGGAGGTAGTATCTCATTATCAGTAGTACTAGGTTAGTACGGTCTAACCAGTGAATATTATATCCTGGTGGTAGTATCTCATTATCAGTAGTACTAGGTTAGTACGGTATAACCGGTGAATATTATATCCTGGAGGTAGTATCTCATTATCAGTAGTACTAGGTTAGTACGGTCTGACCGGTGAATATTATATCCTGGAGGTAGTATCTCATTATCAGTAGTACTAGGTTAGTACGGTCTAACCGGTGCATATTATATCCTGGAGGTAGTATCTCATTATCAGTAGTACTAGGTTAGTACGGTCTAACCGGTGCATATGTCCTGGAGGTAGTATATCTCATTATTAGTAGTAGTAGGTTAGTATGGTCTAACCGGTGAATATTATATCCTGGAGGTAGTATCTCATTTATCAGTAGTAATAGGTTAGTACGGTTTAACGGTGAATATTATATCCTGGAGGTAGTATCTCATTATCAGCAGTACTAGGTTTTAGCCAGATTTCCGTAAGACACATATCTGGTGAGTGGGTTGCTAGGAGGGCGTGTATGTTGGGAATCTTATTGTTAATACTTCTTATATTTAGGTGAAATGCTAAAAGGGAACTAGTGGGAGTAGAAAGGGGTAGCATGACTGTGGGGGTTGTGGTAGGGGAGTGAAGGTTATTGAGTGTGGGTGGGTCAGGGTTGGGATGGATGTCCCCATGTGTTATAAGGTTCTAGTGACACGATACTCTAACCTTTATAAGTTTGTTTATAAGTTTTATATTTTCTTTGTCTTTAGGATTATGTTTTGTGGCTTTACAGGGGTGATATTTTGTTGAGGGTGGTAGATTCGGTGAGCTGGGGATGGTAAAGTGTTTTGTGTTACGTGTGAAGTCGTGGCTGGCTGTTTGACCATTTGGGTAGTGAATACCATGGTCAAGTTTTTGTTCGTAGGCAGTAAGATGGTAAAATAGAAATAGTATAGGCAGTAGGGTAATTAGTATTTTTTTTTTACTTGTTTGCATTTTGTTGGGAGGCAGGCCAATTTTGATGGTTGAGTGTGCTAAATGGGTGTGGAAGATTGGAAGAGAATGAAATGGGTTAAGGGGGAGGGCTGTTCAGTGATGTATGAGGCTCTGATTTGTACTTAGCATGAGGGGAGTGGCTAAATTTAGTTTAAATGTAGCACTAGTGGGGCAACTTTTGATGGTTGAGTGTGCTAACAGGGTGTAGAAGAATGGAAGAGAAGGAAATGGGTTAAGGGGGAGGGCTATTCAGTGATGTATGAGGTGTTAATTGGTACTTAGCATGAGGGGAGTGGCTAAATTTAGTTTAAATGTAGCACTAGTGGGGCGGGTGAGAATTGGGGGGGGAGAGAATGGAGCAAGCAGAGTGCAGCGAGGGCTAACACTGACTCCAAGTATTTCCTCAAGCTTTTGGTATGTATGGTTGTATGTTTGGCTGTATTTTTAATTTGTTTTTTTTGCACCAATTTATAGACTGTTTAAGCTGTATATTATACACTTGCAGATTAATTTTATAGCTGCATGGTATAATTTTCAGGGCTATGTGAGGGAGAGCAGAATGAAATTACTGTGTTCAGGGTATTATTTTAGGTGTACTGGGGCAAACTAGCTAATTTTAACAATATGGAGGGAGCTAAATAATTGTGGGGGACAGCCTAAAAGGTGCCTTTAGACCCAGGTCAGCAGTATACAGTACTTGCTTTAAATTCTAATCTATGTTCTGTTTTTAAACACAGACAGAAACTTTAACAGTACAATTTGATAGAACTTATTAGCATTAGGAGCTTTATTTAAGGGCTGGGAAGTGTGGTGCTGTTGACCCAGTATGGCTGAATTAAACAGTTTAAGCAGAAAGACTTTAGAAAAAGTAGTAACTTTAGTTAAGTTTGTTACTGAGGGTAGACCAGTGTGGCTGTCTTTTATTTTTCTTTTTTAAAAAATTCCCAGCTGGATGCAGACCTTCTAACTGTGTGAGCCTTTCAGGGTGGGAGCCGTGAGAAGAGATAATACCTAATAAGAGATATTTAGTGTTAGTTCATCAGCAGAAATAGAACTATAGCAAACAAAATTGATTGAACAGTGTTTCATGCCATATATATAACACAGCGTCTGAGAAAAAAAGCATAATCCTTACATTAATAGTACACTGCACTGCTCTAAGAAACAGTTTCAAGTATTTGGTAGCTAAATAGAACAAGTAAGCAGGATATAGCACATATAAAAGACGAAACGCTAATCAGGGTCACTATTCTGCAAACAGCATCTTGTATCTTTAGCCTGAAAATAAAGCCCAAATGCTACTACCATTAAAGTAGGCTGTTTGTACAGAGTCTAGGATTTAAGAAGTAGACTAAATACTGCAACAAAGTTACACTGATCCACCAACAATCACTTCAGTTTAGCAGCAGCAAGAAAGCACAAAATCAGTTACCCAAACCATTCATCAGCCTCATGTATTAATGCACTTTTAAACATTCAGAATCAGCATAACATTTCTCTTACTATTAAATCTACAGTTGTGCAGTGGTGGTGCTGCGGTAGCATTGTCGCCTCACAGTAAGACATCCTGTATGATTCTCAGCTAGAGCATCTTCTGTGTGGAGACATGCATGAATGGGCGTACCTTCGTTGAAGGTTGTGCGTCAGGGCCGGCAACTTGGCACGTAAAAATCTACTGCCAATCATTAGCGGACCGGAGTTCTGCTGTGGCGACCCCTAACTGGGAAAAGACACAACAACAACAACACGACATTAAATCTACAGTTGTATTTAATCAAAGAGTCAGGAATATAAAATTACATTCCAAGTTTACAGCAGGACAGTCATCTGGGTCGGGAGCACTGTATTGATTAATTAATGAATTTCCAAACAGTTATGCTTCATAACAATGGTCCAACCAGGGATGTATAGGAGAAAAGTTTAAAGGAGGAGTAGGTACAAATGCTTGAGTCTGTATCAAATTAGTTTCTCATTTTGGAATACTAAGCAGCATCAAGACCACCTCAAATACAAACGGGCAAATGTGAGTAATATATAGGAAGATATATTAAGCAAGTTTCTCAACCGTAGTCAGTTTAGTATCCAGCAACCAAAATATTAATACGCATAATAAAAAATGCAAAGGACTTACAAAAAGGAACAGAAGTCTCATAAAAGACATATTGATAAATAAGATCCTTAAGAAGTATAAAAATATAACAAACTAAGCAGCTATATTTAAGTCCAGTTTACAAAATCTGAATAAGTTTGAACATCAAGAAATGGATTATTATGAAAAAAAAGATGGGTGGATTTAAGTCAACAAGGGACTTACTAAGTGATAACACTAATCAAGATATACAGTCCATAATTGAAACTACCAGAGACAGGATACACAAAGATCAAGCTACAGGTAATATCCAAACATTTGGAGACACCCTGGCTACAAGAACCTACATATTACAAGTGAGAGGGTCTGTTTTCTGCCTAGGTAATAACTTCAACAGAAAAACAGAAATAAAAACAAAGGCAGGGTGCAGTTTAGTGCAGAAGGAAAAATAAATAAATAAATGAAAGACTGCACAATGACCTACATGGTGTACATCAAAGCTTTACTAATCCAAAAAAAGAGGTTAGCGCTTTCACGACTCACAGGCCGCTTATGAAGCAGCCTGTGAATCGTGAACGCGCTAACCTCATTTTTTGGATTATTAAAGCTTTGATGTACACTGTGTAGGTCATTGTGCAGTCTTTCATTTAATAACATGTTCAGGACATGTCTGCTAGATGCAAAAGTTAGGGATGTGAAGATAGGGTTCATAGGTAGGTTCTAGGCTATTGGCCCTAGGGCCTATATAAGCCTAGCCAAAAAGGTACCCTGGCTTCCGCCACCAAGAAAATTATTTTCCTGTACCCCTGTTGAGCAGAGCCACAGAGATGATACCCGGGGTGAATTTCCTATTTCCCATCCAATCATCAAGATTCTTCTTGAAGAGTGCTAATGAGGAGGCTTGTTTGATATATGTAGGTAGTTTGTTCCAGAGTATGGGAAGACTTTGGGACAGGAATCTATCCCTCCAGGATGTTCTGTTTATTGTGGTGACAAGGTTTAGGTCCCTAGTGCATATAGCTTTGAGGGATTGGGATTTCTTTAAGTGGAGCATGTCCAACAGCTCTGGGTTTGACATAGCTTTGTATGTTAGGCAGAGATCGCCTCTGAGTAGGCGATATGTGACTGAGTAAAGCTGGAGTTTTTTGAGATGGTCTGCACAGGGTATCTGTTTGAGGCCAGTAGTCCTCTTTGTGAGGTATTTCTGCGGCCTTTCCAGTTGTTGTAGATGTCTTGTGAGGTACATACCAATAGGGGCATTGTACTCTATAATGGGTCTAATGAGTGATGAGTAGAGGGGAACAATGAACTCTTTTTTTCCTGGATGGGAAACCTTTTGTGATGAGGTGTGCCATGTAGAAGGATTTCCTGACTACTGTGGCGATGTGATCATCAAAGGAGAGACTACTATTCACCTGTGTCTTCAAAGGGTTTTAGTTTTCTGGACAGCACATCAGACCACATTATATGGCCAAGCATGATCTACAGTTTTCACAGGCGAAATAGATTACCGATCCTGAATTTTCTTGACATAGTCAAGGCTTAACTGCAAATTCATTTTAATATGTGTTTATGACTGGACAGACATAGAAGAATATGAATTTATGACTTGCCCGTGCAATTACCCTAACCAACAAATGTGTGTTGTGGAATTATAAGTTAACATACAGAAGAAGTAATATAGTTATAGTGGCAGAAACATTGCAAAAGGAAGGAGAATGGGCCTTCAGATGTAACACACACAAAGTACACTGATGATGTCATACTATTGTCACACTGAGTAGTGTTACCAGTGTCAATGTAATTTTATACACAGAAATAAAAATTATGTGGCAACAGCATTAAACCATGAAGGTAGGATGTGCTATGATATCTGTAAGCTTTCTGACTGCCCCAGACAACATCTTAATAAGACTATGGCCTTTATGTCTTCACCACACTATGAATATGAGACTAATAAGGAATGTCAGTCTACATAATTTATCCTGGCAGTTACATTCTGAAGCCCTTCACAAAGGGAGTTGCTAACTAGTTTCTTTTGTACCCGGGAATTAATGCACTTAACATTCCTATTAGCTGGCACACATTACTAAATGTAAAGTTAGCATGAAGGCTAACCTTCAAATAACTCCTGCTCTGTCTGATGGTGACAACATGGTGACTGAATTCACTTTAAAATTGCACAATGACGATCAGCTAGGGGATGGATAATTTTTGGTTTGATATGTGTTCAAACTAAAAAAAAGATGTTGAAGATATTAAAATGCAGATGCTCTCTTAAAAAAAATAAACAAAAGAAATGGAGCAGTCTGAAACCATTCATGGAAAGTGTGGAATGTAGGCTGTCGCTTTTCAGCAGAAGGCTGATGAACAAGAAAAGAAACATTTCCATTCTCCAATAAGAGAACATAACTTGCTGCAAAAAAGAGGCAGGTCACAAGTAACATAGCAAAGTTTAAGCTAGGTCATACATTTCATATTAATTACGCCAAGCTGTTGTTTTACAACAATATTAGGTATGCAAATAAAAAAAAAGAAAATTTTCAATAGTGCTATGTAATTAACAGTGATGAGTATTTACATTACACAGAAATGATAGAAGAGTTCAGAGAACAATTTATTTCTACTGCAGATCCAGAAAAGAGCCCAAGTACAGTCGAAATCACAAAGCACACACATTAAAGGGCGCCTCTGATGCAAGAAGTATATCTATTTATACTGATCATTTTATCTTGAAACGTTCATGTTTTCAATTGTATATCAAAACTAGAAACTTAAAAAGTTTAATCTGGAATTTGTCAGTCTTTCCTGTATTACTCAGTTGAAGGTGTTCTAAATTATGAATGCAAAAAAAAAAGTTGTTTTGACTGGAATGATGTCAATAATAAGATACCTATAAACTTTCTACCAGATACCAACAAAATAATTGAGAGATTAGTGTTCGATACTTTGCTGGATTAACACAGTTTTAAATGTTAATAATATTCAGTAATATGCTTATTGTGCATTTAAAACATTGTGGGTGAAATTAATACAGCCTAAAGGCTGATGTCACCTGTATTAAATTTTTCAGTGCATCCGAGGCACTCAAATCATGTGTTGCTTATTAACTACCGTCATATTTGGTTAGCCGGATAAAGAGTAGGCTCAGTAGAACACAACAGTGCACTGAGTCTGGGAGATCCCCATTATACATGGAACACTGTTCCCAGAGAGGTATGCCTTTAAGTTCAGACTTTGTACAGTACTTATTTAACATCAGTGTAGCAGGTATTACATGTGATATGCATATGCGGGTATCAAAATTGGTAATATGATTTTTGGGCCTGAAGGCTGTCTCCAACATGATCACTCAGTGGAGAGAGATGCATAGTATGAATATGAATGTTAAAAAAACAAATGCATACTGCTTAGACCAATAAAAATGACCAGAACTTAATGCAGTAAAGATATGTTCCAGTATGCAGTCAGTCCCCTCCATAAAAGGGGGACCCGCCACAGAACAGACCCAGGCAATTACACACCCAAAAGTCTGACCAGACTCATATGCAAAGCCATGGAAATCTGGACATAGATGGGTCATGCTTACTTCAACTGGTGGACTTTTTGAAAAGGTCGCCAAGGCAATGGATGCAGGGAAAACTGTGCACACTGCATACCTTGACGTAGCCAAAATGTCTACACAATTCCCCAAACAGGCACAGTAGAAAATCTAAATAAATTGGGAATAAATCCATGTGTCACATGCTGGATTGCCAGATATCTCACAAATAGGACACAGATAATGAAAATAGGAGAAGCTACCTCCACACAAAGAGGCCGGTCACCAGCAGCGTCCCCCAGGGTTCTGTGTTGGGACCTCTCCTTTTTGGCATTTACATTTCTGAATTAAAAGCCAATACCCACAGGGGCTGTCTGACTAAGTTTGCAGATGACTGCAAGCTAAGAGCAGTCAATGAATCCCCAAATGACATAGTAGGCATCCTGCAGGAAGACTGGTGTCAAAATCATGGTCTGAAACTAAATGCAAAAAATGCATTATTGAATCCTTTGGGAGGTCATCTATCCCCAAGGAACTATAACATTGACAATACACCCCCAAGAGTTGACCCAGTTGTTCTAGATTTAGGAACTTATACGCATAGTAACCTAACTTTTGTCCATTGTGTCTGTTGTTGTATGAAAGTCCTTCTATACTGCATAGCTTATAAGGGACTGTGTCTAGAACTATGGATGTCATTGTACCTTCTTACTCTGCCCATATGAAGACAGACATTCAATATAATGCCCTCGTCTGTCCAGACACAAGTAACAGCTGGAATACCCACAGAGATCACTTACTAAAAGGATACAAGATCTGAACAACATGCCCTACATAGACCATATCGAAGCCTTGTTACTATACTTGGCATAGTACAGACTGCTAAGAGGTGACCTGTGCCTGGCATACAAGGTGTCCTCCAACCCATTACTGAGGGATTTACTGCACATCAGCAAGTCAAATGGCATCAGAAATACTCCCTCTAGGGATCTAAACATCTTCTGCAACATCAACAGAACAGTTTGGAGGTACAGGTATATTTTGGAGAAGAAACCATTCTATGGACAGACTCCCCATCCACGTAAAACAGAGACTATCCCTGCACATTTTCAAGTGCAACTCAGCTCTATGGACTGGGAACAGAAAATTTACTGGACAGATGCAGTTCCTATATGCTTTATCCTATGCATGGATCCCTCAAATTATCTATGTATGATCCCAGTTATTCTCATTAGGAATAATATATAATTATCGACCATGGGATGGGTAAGGCCATTTTATAACCAAATGGGATAGGTTATTTTGAGCACAAAAAGGGAAACTAGTTAGGCTTAAAATGGCTCACAGAGGTAGCAAGCCTAATATTTATCTATGAAACTATGCAGAAACAGAGACTTCCTGGTTTGTGGAAATGGTTTTAGGTGTGCTAGGTTCTTTACCAGTCTTTGAATATAAAACAAAGTATTAATATGGATAGATCTAGGCACAGATAATTACTATAGCAAAATGAAATATAAAATCTGGTAGGCAGGAACCTGAGTGACTTAATTTTATTGGGTATTGATACGCCTACTTCCCTCTGACTATTGTGAGGACAGGGAAAATGAAAAAAATAAGATATATTTTTATAAAGAGCATTACTATTACACAGAAGATCAGGCTTAGTGAGATAAAAATGTATACTTCATTTTTCAGTTCATAATGGTCATGTTAGACAACACTGTTAAAAAGTTACATGCACTGACTTTTCTTTGATTCACACAATTTCCTCCTATACAGTATGCACACTTCAGAATGCTACCTAACCAAACCAATGCTCCTGGCTCTTCTATGTTTTAACCATGCGATAAAGATTAGTATCAGAATACAGACACAATACCTACATAATGCTCATTAAAAAGTACAAAACTCAAAATGGAAAAGCAAAAAGTATTGTGAATTCACTTTAAAATTAAAAATATTACAGCGTGTTTGTAAACTGTCAAAAAAAAAAACAGTTTATACCTGGAAAACTAAAATAATTAAGTCCTTACCATTCCAATATCCAAAATCTGTTCCTCCTATTAACATGTACCTACAAAGAAAAAAAGGAAAGGAAAATACAAAGAAGCTTTAAGTTCTTTGCTGTGATCCTTTTTATTTGAAAATTAAAGACTGATACATAACTTACAGGTTGACATTTGCTCCAAGTCCAAGAACTGTATCTAGAGCTTTGGTTACGATACTTGTGGCAACAACCTGGTGTTTTTCACCCCAGTGATCAAGCCAGCCTGTATACAGTTCAGAGTTAACCTTTAAATTGCAAGAGAAAATATATAAATGAATTGGCAAGTATAATTTTTACTAACCTGCAGCTTAGCTCAGCTTAAACTACCCTTTAAATACATTCAGTAATATGACCATACATTCAAGTTATTCTCTGGTAATAATAGCAAAACAGCTAGAGAGTACATTTGATTGCGAACACTGTTAAACTCACTTTTATTGAATGCTTTTTTATTATTCTTTTTGGTCAATGCTCATGACATCTAGCCTCTATCGTCAGTCCATTTGCTCATCCCGACTCCCAGCACTGTAGGACACAGAGACAGGAAGGGAGGTAAAAGCCAGGGATCACTGGTATCACAGGCATAGCGGTGCAGAATTTTTTATGCATGCTCCTAACACATCACCCTGTTAACAGACCTTTCCAGTTGGGGCAGCTTAATAATGTCTGTTGTTCTTGAAGAGAAGGACCAGCAACTCCAATAATGGTTCTGTAGAAATTATTTGAGAAAGTTGTAAAGTCCCCCTGGGAAGCCTCTTCATATATCTTTATGGTCCAGACCACCTGCCGTCAATCTTTCATCCTCTTGATAACTAAAAATGTATCTCAAAAAACAATAAATCCTGGTAAAAATGAGACAACTGCAGTGGATGTTATGGGGGTCAGGCCACAAGTGGGATTGTGCAGACTAGTGTTTCAAAGTGAGAATTGAAAGGCACTCTATAGTTATCTGTGGGAAGCTGGTTGCAGCTTCCATTAAGTCCTCAGCATTTTCAATGTTTTAATCAATGATTTGAGGCTTGTGTTCAACTTATCTGGGAAATCTCTCATACTCAATGTTCAAGTAATGGACATATGCTGTTTCAAAGCAATGATAAAGTATATTTTTCAGTATTACCGTGTTTTATTTGTCTTGTATTAAACACAATAACTTAGGAAAAGCAAAATAGTCATTAGTGCTTTCTGATGCATTCTATAAACGGTAGCATGATAGCATCCTCCTGCCTAGTGGTTGAGGCTACCTACACGTATTACTCAAACATGTAGGTGGCCAGTTAGCATACGTATTCACTGTGCTTGTGTGAATAGCCTTTCAGCCCTTTCTTGGCTGCTGGAAAGATAAGCACTTATTGTTAACAGTTATGTTACGTGAAAGTGCCACCACTACCCGCTGCGGGACTTTTTTTGATACTTGATTAGAAAATCAAAAACAAAGTTACACAAGTTGTACTGAGCTAAGAAAAGTACAGTTTTGTACCTACCATAAATGTAGATGTTCGAGGATTCCCTTGCTGCAGTCCTGACTATTGGGTATAGTCCGCGTCCCAGTCGGCCCGAATATCAGAGTATAAGGCTGACGTCGGTCATGGCGCCTTAGACTGACGTCAGAACGTCAAGGTACTAATGCGCATGACCGGCGTCATTTCCTCAGTCTTTTCTTGCCCCAGATGTCAGAAGACCCAAAAAGACAAGTCCCAAAAACAACCTGCACCAAAAAACATGTACAATATATACAGTAATATATACAAAAACTATAAGCATGTAAACTCACCTACACAACCACCCTGAAACACAGAGGGGAAGGAGGGAGGTGGACTGCAGCAAGGGAATCCTCGAACATCTACATTTATGGTAGGTACAAAACTGTACTATGTTCTTCGTCTTCCCTTGCTGCAGTCCTGACTATTGGGTAGAATCCCAAAGCAGAGGTAAGGGAGGCTGGCAAATTATAAAGTAGCAGGAGCTGACAACATGCCTTGTAAAACAGCTGTGGCAAAACCAGCTCTAGTCTTAGAGTATATAGGCAGGTGATAATGCCTAGAGAAAGTATGCACTGAACTCCAAGTAGCTGCTTCCAGAATATCCTTAGTTGCCACCCCTTAGAAATGCTGTTGAAGTGGCAGTAGCCCTAGTGGAATGAGGCCTAATCCCAGCTGGAACCTCTTTGCCATGATGGGAATAACAAAATGCAATGCAAAAGCCAATCCACCTAGAAATAGTTTGTTTTGACACAGGCTTGCCCTGTGAACTCAAAGCAAAAGAAACAAGTAACTGCTGAGACTGCCTAAAATCTTTAGTCCTGCTCAAATAATAACGCAATTGCCTGTGTACATCTAAAGTGTGCAAAATCTTTTCCCCTTTATTTTGAGGATCTGCAAAAACGTAGGCAAATGAATAGTTTGGTTTAAAGCCACACTAGAAACCACCTTAGGCATAAAGGAAGGATTAGTGCGTAATGAAACCCTGTCCTTATGGAAAACCAAAAGGGCTCTACTGCCATAAGGGCCTGCAACTCAGACACCCTTCTTGCAGAAGTAATAGCCAACAGAAAAGCAGTCTTCCATGACAAATATTTCAATTCAGCAGTAGCTGCAGGCTCAAAAGGTTGTAGAGTAAGTTTTTCCAACACAAAATTGAGATCCCAAGCAGGAGTAGGAGCTCTACGTGGGGTCTTATATTCTTTGCCCCTCTAAGAAACTGCTTGAACAAAGGATGCGAAAACAAAGGTGGGTCACAATCATAGTGAGCTGAAATTGCTGCAGCATGAATCTTTATGGAAGAGAAGGACAAACCTTTGTCCAATAATTCAGTAAGATATTGAAGAGCCACACTCAAATTAGGCTCGGAATCTCCAAATTCTTTGCTGTACTCCAAAATAAAAATCTCTTCCATTTTTCTGCGTACACTCTCCTAGTACTAGGCCTTCTAGCTTCCATAATCACATTTAAAACTTGTTGAGGAAGCTGAGACCTACCGTGCTTCAACACAGAATATGCCAAGCTGTGAGATGAAGAGATTGAAGCTTGACATTGAGCAGATGACCGTCCTTCTGAGATAACAGATGAGGAATCAGAGGTAAAGGCCATGGAGGCTTCTTTACAAGACTCCTTAGAAGTGGGTACCAGTGTTGCGAGGCCAATCTGGAGCTATCAAAATCATCCTTGGCCTGTCTTGTCTGACCTTTAGTAATACCTTTGGAAGAAGAGGTAGAGGTGGAAAGGCATAGACATGAAGGTTTTCCAACTGAAAGACAGAGCATCCACTTTCCAAGCTGTGTGATGAAACCCCTTTGTGCAATACTTTGGCAGCTGGTGGTTTAGTGGAGAAGCGAACAGATCTATGTCTGGAGTTCCCCATGACACTGTCAATTTCTGAAATACATGAAGATCCAGTTTCCACTCGTGGGGATCCATGATTTGTCTGCTTAATACATCTGCTAGGGAGTTCTGTGCTCCTGGCAGAAACCTTGCCTGAAGAGTCAGTTGCAGGCTTAACGCAGTCTCCCATAAAATCATTGCTTGCCTGCATAGAGGATAAGAATGTGTTCCCCTTGCTTGTTGATGTACCACATGACAGTTGTGTTGTCTGTCAGAATCAACACCTGCCCTGGAAGAAGTAACTCCTTGAACGCCATCAATGCAAACTGGACTGCTAACATCTCCTTCATGTTGATATGTAGATGCTGTAGTCTGGCAGGCCACTTGTCTTGTATCCACTTTCCATTTAGATGAGCTCCCCAAGCAGTGTCCGAGGCATCTGTCGTTAAAATCTGACTCGCCTCTGGCGGGTCACAGAGAGTCCCTTGTTTAGGTGACATTCCTGAGCCCACCACAAGAATTCCTTTTGAAGGCAAGGTATTATTTGAATGACAGTGTCCAAATCTTGGCAGTGCTGTGTCCATACATTTTGAGATACCATTGCAGCTTCCTCATATGCAGTTTGGCATTGGGAAGCACCAGAATACAAGATGCCATGAACCCTAATGCTTGAAGGACTGTCCTTGCAGTCAGCACGGACTGATGAGATAGTTGATGGAAGTAAAGTGACAGACTCTTTTGTTTGTCCGGGGTTAAAAGGCCATCTGGGCTGCTGTATTCAGTCTCACACCCAGAAAGCACATGTCTTGAGAGGGTACTAGACTGGACTTTATTTCGTTCACAGAATACCCTAGGCATCTTAGCACTGCTATGACATATTCCAGATGCTGTAGAAGGTGTTCCTTTTCTTGAGCCAGAATCAGGCAGTCATCCAAGTAAGGATAGATTTGAATGCCTTGAAGCCTGAAGTAAGCTATCACTGGAGCCAGAACCTTTGTGAATACTCTGGGCGCAGTAGATAAGCCAAAGGGCAATGCAGAGAACTGATAATGAAAATCTCCAGTTCGAAACCGCAGATACTTTCTGCAACTTAGCCTTATAGGCACATGAAGGTAAGCTTCCTTGAGATCCAAAGTTACCATCCAGTGATCCTTGCCCAGCAGAGGTAACAGTTGCTGTAACGTCAACATCTTGAACTTGGGAATGTCCAGATAAGTGTTGAGGATAGATAAATCCAAAATTGGTCTCCACGTGTTCCCCTTCTTTGGTACTAGGAACAGGCGAGAATAAAATCGAAGCCCTTTCTGATACAGGGACTGGCTGAATGGCCCCTATCTGGAGTAACTGAGAAACTTGCTTGTGAGCCTCTTTTCTTTGTGGAGGAGGAACATCTGGCATGCCTTTGAAAGGGGCATTGTGTGGAAATAAAATCTGTAACCGTGATGAATGATATCCAGCACCCATCTGTCTTGAGTGATTAAATCCCAATTTTCTTTGAAAAGAGACAATCTTCCTCCCAAAGGAGCTGCCAGACGAGAGTCCACTGGCAGCTGAAAAGGCAGGTCATTGGTTCTGCTTACGAAAGGACTGACCCCTGCCCTCACCAGAAGTCTGAGCAGGTGAACTGTCTGATCTAGGCCTAAAGAACCTTGAGCCCTGCCCTACCACGTCTAGACCTACCCCTAGACTGGGAACCATAAGCAGGATATGTCCACCCCTTAGCAGGCCAATTTCTACTAAACTTGGAGGCTGCACCTGCAAAAATCTTTAACAGTCTGCATAGACTTAGCTTTGTCCTCCATTTTCTTTAAAACTGCTTCCACAGGCGGTCCAAACAACACATCAGACTGTAAAGGAGCATCCAAAATCCTAGTCTTAACATGCTCAGCTAAATTCTGATCCTTCAACCAGGCATGTCTGAAGAACAGAACTAGTAGCAGCCACCCTCGAGGAGGCCTGAACAGCATCAAAACCACACTGCAAAGAATGCTTACCCACTTGTTCAGACACATGAACCAAATCCAGCAATTCTTTACACTCAATACCTTCCGCCAAAGCATCCACCTTAGATTTCAATTGTGAAAGGAGATAATTCTGATATTTCAGCATATGAAACTGACAATTCAACGTCCTCATGGCTAGAGTGGAAGAAGTATATACTTTCTTACCCCACCTATCCAAAGCCCTTGCCTCTTTATCAGAGGGTACAGGATTTTTAACCACAGAAGCTTTAACACCTTTAGGCCCCTGAGAAACAGTTTCTGGGTCCGCCCTGGGACTCTTAAACAAATACTTATGAGCTTCGGGCACCCTATAATACCTATCAGGCTTAACAGGAGCAGGAGGCAAGGAGTCAGGATTCAGAGAAGCCTCTGCAAAAACATCCTCCACCACATTCAACACAGGAGGAATAGCTAAAGGCCTATGCTGGGGCAAAAACAAGAATTCCCTAAGCCTTTTCTGGAGTCAGAGTAATCTTGGCCTTCCCATTTAAAGTGCTCCCTCATGGAGTGAAGAGTCTCTGAAAATGAAAAATCCTCAGGAGGAGAAGCTGAAGGAGTGGAATCATCCACATCAGAATCAGAATAAGTAGGAAACTCTTGCAAGTCTTCCACAGAAGACTCTGAAGCCTGTGAACACTGTTCAAAACTTTCAAACTCCTGTTCCACCCTAGGCCTCTTATCAGGTGGGGCATAGAACCTCTAATCAGAGTAATCAAATCTTCTGCCATTTTAAGCATATGTTTCTTAGGCACAGAGCCGAAATGCTAGGAGAAGCCCCACAGAAGCTGAACTTGGCCTACCTCTAAAGAAGCTTTGGCAACAGAAGGAGAGGCCCTAACTACCTTGGGAAGAGAGGGAAGAACAGTTACCTGAGAAGCCCCCTCAGCCTGGCCTACCTCCTGAGAGGCACATCCTGTAACAGTAAAGTATCTGCCTGAGACTCCATAGAGACTCCTGGCAAAACCTCTAGCTCCCTGAGCCTTCTAAAGGACCGGCGTCCGGGACTGCGGTTCCTCACCCTAGGCTTCACTGTTTTGTCCTTGCGCTTCTTGGATGAAGCAGGCCGGAGCATCCGGCGGCATATTATAATGCTTCCCAAACACTAACCTAGCACAGTCAAGCCTCCTCTTAATAGTGCGCTTGTTAAATCTAGCACAAGAGCGGCAACCAACAACGTCGTGCTCAGGCCCTAAACAAGGTATACACAATGTATGATAATCCCTATGCGGTATCTGCTTCCCACAAGAAATACAGTTATTCACTTTTCTGACATCCGGTTAAATACTGAGGCAAGAAAAACCAAAATGTTCTGCCAACTCTGTTTCGGTCTGAAACTCCGGTTTTGGAAAATCTCAGAACGCCAACCTGCACCGCAAAATTGCTTCTGCATCGGACCATGCGGCAAAAAGACTGAAATGGCGTCGGTCATGCGCATTAGTACCCTGGCGTTCTGGCGTCAGTCTGCGCCATGACCGGCGTCAACTCTCTCTGATATTCGGGCCGACTGGGACGCGGACTATACCCAATAGTCAGGACTGCAGCAAGGGAAGACGAAGAACATTTTTAAATTCTTATTTCATATTAAACACATACTGATTGTGTAGCTATATTTCTGAATCAATTTTATAAAAAGTTACGGCTTGAAATTAGATGGGCACCATTATTACTGCATAACACAAGTGTATTTATTTCTGTGATTACAAATTAATAATGTTGCATTAACTAGGTGTTAAGTTTGCATGGAAATTTAATGGTAATAAACATTATATGCAATAACTGAAATAAAAACACAAACGTTCTACTGACAAATGAAGGTCAAATATTCATGTGGCAATACATGGATGGGCCACCATACCAAGCAAATCTGGAATGATGGATTACTTTTGTCAAAATACATATTTAATAATAATGGGAAATAGGTGAAGGAAGATGTCAGTCTCCCAGTTTCACCTTTTTTCTTAGGAGAACGATACTTCTGGGGGTGCATGGTGGCAGTCTTATACCATGGTGAATAGGGGAAGGTCAGACAGACCTAGCAAATACTCTTGGGGAAGACTAAAATGTGGAGTTCAGGGGTTAAAAATAATTTTTATTTATACTTAGACAATGAGGAGGCAGTTTGAACAGGTTACATCATATGTGTCTTATTGTATATTGCATTTATCTGACTTTTTCTATTTTGAGTTGTGATTTTATTTGCAATTTTTAACTTTGTAAGGTCATAACATATTTGTGGAAAAAAAGAGGTGTAAAATGTGGCAAGTTATTTATATGTTTTCTGTTAGAAAAATATAGGGTATATGCATAAAAACTGCACCATTTTTGTGAATAGCTAAATGTGGAGCATGTTTTGTGCTTGCAGAACCTTGCTATTAGTCATATGCCTGGTAAGCACCTTTTGTAAGCACAGTACCTATTGTTATTTCACACCTTTTTGTTAAATATGAAAATGAATAAATCTGGAATAAATTTGGATTTTTTTTGATTGTTGGCAATATGCTTATTTGACTGTGAATAAACGGGACTCCATGAAGACTAACAGTTAAATGTTAATATTTTAACTGTGAATACATTTTTAATTAACCTTATTCTTTGCAGGCACATGGGTGTGAAATGCACTGTGTTTGGGTACCACAATCTGGGCCCAATTCCAAAAGAGTAGTTCTCAGTGTAAGTAACAACTTACACTCTGAGCAAGATGACAAGCAGGTGTTTTGGAATCTGACCAGAGGTGTAAGCCTGTTTATAAATAGGCCTTACACCAAAATCATTCACTTACACTGACATCAACTCATTTGGAATCTGTTCTTCTGTCTGATGGAATCTGTTCTTCTGTCTGAATAAGAGGCTATACAATGCTTTTGTAGTGCAGGGTTTGATTCCTTCAGCCTTCATTTGTCTCCTATACTAATCACTTCACCACACAGTGTTCCTAGACCTTCCCTGAGAAGGGCACTTGCATCCAAGCTGTTAGCAAAATGCATTGAGCATTTATCTTTTGAAATCCTGCACCCTTTGCATTGATACCAGATACTAATTACTGCATCACTACATGCTGTTTGACACACAGCATGTCTTGTAGTTTAGTGGATTGCCAGGTGCATTTTCAAGAAAAGTGATTTTCAGGGGAAGAAATTATTTACTCTTGAACTTACTAAGTCTATTTCAATGTGAGACTGTTTAGTTCTGTTTAGAAAATGGCTGTCAGTGTTTCTGCTGTAAAATTTGACACAGCAGTTTTAATGTAAATCTAAATCTCTGTGGTCATTGTAGAAGTTTAAAAAAAGATAGAAAAAATAGTATGTTTACTGACAGGTTTGAACAGTATTTTATGGTAGTTGAGGACAGAGCTACATAATGGGATATTGGTACGGCTGATGGGGGGACCACATTCCATTAACCTGCCTAATGCCACACCTGACCATGATCTGGCTCTGACACAGTCTACTTATGGCAAAAATAAAATACAAAGAGAGCAAAGCAATGAAGATGCTGCCAGTTTGACTACTCAAAGAAAATAAACAGGTTCATAAATTGTTGTCAAAATGACAAGTAACCAAACTCATGTGTGTCAACCCTCAAGATTCACAAGCACGGTTGTGTACTTCAATTTAATGATCAACATGCAGCCTCTTGTGATAAACATTCAATGTTTGTGTCTGAGGTTCAAAGCAAAAGTAACTAGTTAAGTGACAACTTAACTTGTATGTATTTGACATATGCTCACTATATATCCCAATGGTCAAATTTATACATCATTTTCAGAACAAAAGACCGATCTCAATAGAACACTTACAGTGGCAGCAGTTTGGGAGGTCAGGCTTGTAGCCAATTCAAGAATGTACAGGACCGTTTTGAATGAAAACATGGACCCTACACAGATACATTCCTAGGTACATTTCTGAGTAATGCTTCACAATTCAAAGTTTCATAGAAATAAAAATATTTAATGTCAGTTTTAAGTGTTGGGAAGCAGTAGTAGTTCGGAACTTTTTTTCTGGATTGGAGACATGTCTTCTTTAAGCTTGCTGAAGATAAATACAAAGCAATGATCAGGCACATACATTTAAGCACATAATTGCCTTGTTTTAATAAAAAATGTTTGTTCAGTTTTATACTTTCTCAGTAATGTGATAAAATGTTCACATTTAAGTCAGTTGAGTTGCCGTACAGAAAAACGGAACACCAAATTAATTACTCCTTTGCATTATGAACTTTAATTTTGAGAATCATACCTTAGAACTGTCCCAGATTTTGGCTTTAATCTTTGCTGCCCCTTATAAAATCTCTAATTCTAAGACAAAATGTTGAAGGCTAAATTCAGCAAGTAGCAATGTCAGACTTTATATTTATGTCTTTTGATTGTGGTAATGCATATTAATACATACCCCTGTTTTATTAGTTGCCCACATGTTAATATCAATGTTTGAATGAGTTCCTGATAAAGAAGTGGGACAAAACCAGAAGTTATCTAAAAGTCTGAAACTTCTTCAGGGACTGCTTCATTTTTTTCTTCTAGTTGTTTTTATAATGCACATGTGGAAACCACTGATAAGACAGTGACAACAGTGTGTAGGTAGGAAAAGACAGTTTGCTGACTAACAAAGCAAGACAGTTGGAATGAGGTTTGTCATATTTTTTCTGTAGAAGCTGTTTTTGTTTCCATTAAATTAATAATAACCGCATGAATCCAACTTAGAGAAATATAATGTAACAAAACAAAACACAATTAAACTAACAAAACAAATAAATCATGAAATGCAATCAGCCAGTCACAAAACAGCATCAGTGGCAAAAAAGACCTAAATGCAAGCATTTATAATAAATCACAGTAATCAATAAACACAAATCGCAAAGCTGGAAAATAACAGAAGTATGCAAAAACCTTACCAGATCATTAACAAAAGAAGTAAATATATACATACACACACACACACACACACACACACACACACACACATGAAAAAGTAATGCCTTTTGGCTTTTCCCGGTTAAGGGCCGCCACAGCGGAACTCCGGTCTGCTAATGATTGGCAGTAGATTTTTTATGGTGCCGAGGTGCCAGCCCGTCACCCAACCTTCAAGGAAGGCACACCCATTCACATACGCACCTTCCTGCATGTCTTTTAACATCACTCGACTGAGGGGAGGACATGCAGACTCCACACAGAAGTTGCTCCAGCCAAGAATTGAACAGAAGAACCTCTTGCTGTGAGGTGACAACGCTAACCACTGCACCACTGCTGCCATCCTATATATATATATATATACACACACACACACTTGTAACTACATAATCCATGTAAAGCATTATTCAAAGTGTAAAATGAATGCATCTATTGAAATAAATGGAAAATACAGAAAAATAGAGAAATAGGCTATCTAGGGGTTTGCTTATGTGACAAATGGAATATCTTAGTATAACATTGCAGAATGTGTTTTGCAATAAGTTGCCTTCTAAATGACAATGGTTCTTAATTTTGTACATCAGCTCTGCAGTCTGTCACACACAGACCTGCTTTGGCTAACTAGGCATGTAAAAATACCAGTAGAGCTAAGGGATCAGAGCAGGTTGCTTTTGCTTGTGGTGTCCCACTGATGTCCAAACATGGCCGTCCAGTTCCTATGATGTAGACCACCACAATGTTGTGTGGTGCACCCACAGTGTCTGCCTATATGGGCCTGTGCCGATATGTTCTGTGTCAACCCTGATGACTGTTGGTCCTGCTGTGGGGAAATGTTGTTTAGAAGCTGAGATGGTGTCTGACAATACAGATTATCAGGACACACACACGTTAATATGCTTTATAAATGTTTTTCTGCTTACCTGTATCACCTATGGTGTATCTCCCAGCATATATATGTTTACACCTGACATTACCTTATCACTTAAGCAAAGGTGTACCATGAACACTAGGCCTTTGCATGCTGATATGCTTCCTGTTCTAGTTTCTTGTTGTCATCTTGTTATTTGTCTAAAGGATAGTCAGGTCCAGCTGTCCAAGTCAATGGTCACTGTACTTGGTTGTTATGTTGTAAATACTGAACAAATGGTATCCATTTGATATATTTTATTGGGTGTGTATTGCACAATACTCTAGATGTGAGCAGACGCTGAACTAGATCACCAGCATTCAAACATTTACTCAATCTGATTCCCTTCTAGAACATGTACTGAAGCCAATTTAGGATATTGTGAAGGTGTCAATTGACAAGAATATGGTGGTGGTGGTGGTGGTGGGGGGGGGGCAACCAGTATCTCATGTGAAACAAAAATTCATGTTTGAGTCACCTCTGTATTCATCTTTAATCGGTTTAGCTGCACATGTGCACCAAGGTCAGGATATGGTATTTGTCTCCTAGGTGTTCCTCAGTAATATTATCTTTTGTCATACAGCTCTCATATATATGCTGCCATGACATGATGACAGGATTTACAGGATGTGCACATGGGGTCTGGCAACTGACCCTAACACCACCTGCTCTGGTTAATGCATGTCTGTCCTCTTCCTAATGGAATAACTTTATGATGACGTATGTAAAGTCAATGACCCAGGGTGTATGAACTCAAAAACTGCTCCATGATTACATAACGCCCAGCTGGTACTCCTAAAAACCTTAGGCAGCTCCCAACCTGTTTGCCAGAAATTTGTTCAAGATATGGGAAATGGCAGTTTGGGACACCTCTATTTTTTTAATATTATTTTTAATGAAATGCTATATGCAAATATTGACATATGAAAATAAACAACTATGTAAATAATTGCCTACATCAATTATTTCTATGCACATCTTTAATAGTTATACAGCTAAATGGTATAAACTGAATATATATTACTTCTCTAAGAAGTTCAATTTTATACAGTAATTATATTCTATGACTTTGTTTTTATCTTAATAGTACACATTTCTTTGTGACCCACAATAGTAACTGGATTTATAAATTCTGTAACTGAAAGCATAATCATATTTTTCAGTTATTTGTAGTAATTTCCTGGCTATAGGTTCATAGGACAATACTAGGCTATTATCCTGGAGGCCCTTATAAGCCTAGCCAAGAATTTCGCCCATGTTTCCACAAAGTCAGCACCTGTTTTCCCTGTCTAGCTGGACACCTGTGGGATCCCAGGGGTGAATTTTCTGTTTCCCTTCCATTTGTCTAGGCTCCTCTTAAAGAGGGCTAGTGAGGTACACTGCTTGACATGGAGAGGGAGCCTATTCCACAGATAGGGGAATCTTTGGGACACAAATCTATCCCGCCAAGTTTTATTAATGCCACAGACCAGGTTAAGGTCTTGCGTGCGGGTTGCGCGAGTGGAGTTTGTCTTATGGATGTGCAGCAACTCCATCAAGGCAGGGTCTGAGATGGCCTTGTATGCCAGGCATAGGTCACCTCTGAGCAGTCTGTATGAAAATGAGTAGAGGGACAGGGCTTTTAACCTATCTGTATAGGATAGGTGCTTGAGACCCTGTATTTTCCTGTTCGGGAACCTCTGTGGTCTCTCCAGCTGCTACATGTGTTTGGCAAGGTACATGCCAAAGGGACACTGTACTCAATAATGGGTCTGATAAGGGAGGAGTACAGGGATGTTATGACCTCCTTGCTCCTGGATGAAATACCCTTACTTATGAGGTGGGCCATGTAGAAAGCCTTCTGTACAACTGAGGCAATGTGGTGGTTAAAAGTCAGGTTGCTATCAACCTGGGTGCCCAAGTCCCTCATGACTGATTGCATGCTCAGTACATTGTTATTAATGTGATAATTAGTGAGGATGCCATTTTCTCCAAAGGGGAAATAAAGGACCCCTACTCTTTTTGATAGATGCCATGGGATCTTTTTACATCCTCCTAAGCTATCACCACTCAGGCAGATGGGGCCTCGGTTTAACATCTCATCTAAAGAACGACAGACTCAGGAGCATAACATTGTTAGTAATTGATCTAGCTGGTAATTGATAGAACCCACAAGCTTCTGCAGCACAGGTTGAGTGTGCTACCTGTTGTTAAGAAGCTTCAGAGAAGTGAAAATTGAGATATGGGTACACTTCTAGGAGTTTCAGCGTTAAACAAAACCAAAAGTTTTAGTAATACACATTTGTCAGATCATAACACTTGCAGGAACCATAGATACTTTCCACAAAAAAAGGTTGCAGAACTTTGCAGTCATTTACAACATGCTGACAAATCTGCTCTGATTAAGAACTTACACCCCCAACAACTAATACCTTCAGTTTGTATATAATTTCAGTTGTATACAGATCTTATTAGAAATTTCCAAGAAAATATATCCAAAACAAATATGTATTTTTGAGGATATTAGAATCACTTTTAGCTATTGTAGTTAAAACTGAGTAGCTCATTTGGAGAGAATAATCCCAACAGTTATCTTCGAAACAAAATGTACAGTTCCTAATTACTTTATATGTTTTGGATAAATATGGTCTCCCTATCTCACCATTTCTTTCAACATTGTTTATAAACAACAAGAAAGAATAAATATTCTTTTCTTTAATGATATCTGGTATTAAATCAACTTTAGAGATTAAAAATCATCTAGTAATTTTTACTATAAGCCAGTATTCCACTTTAGTCTTTTTTATCATTTGATTCCAAAAGATCAAATCCCTTTAACGCTTACTATTTTTTTTGAATATTCAAACTAGTTATACATTCTAATTTAAATGCTATAGAGAATAACTTGAAACACCGTGCTTTTATCTCAAGGTTTTTATATATAACAATTCTAAATATTTTATTATGTTTATAAGTAGACTCTGTTACCTTACTAGTGTTTTAAATAAATACATCTTTAACAGTCACGTCATATTATATAAAGTCTTCTTAGGTTCATAGATGTTTACTAGGCTAATGACCACAGGTGTCTTTTTAAACCTAGCCATGCATCTCAAATCTCTGACAAGTTCTAATACCCTTAATAAGTGTAAGAGGGGCTTGGGAGAAGAAACATTTAACAAGCAGTGGCATGGGAGATAAACCATTTACAGGATGCCTGTGTCCATGAGAGACAAAGGTGCCAAACCAGGGATGAATTTCCTGCACCCCACCCAATTGTCTAAGCTGCACTTGAATTGGGTTAGGGAGGAACTCTGCTTCACATGGATGGGGAGTCGGTTCCAGAGATGTGGTAGTCTCTGGGATAAATACCTGTCTCTCCAGCAAGTCCTATTTATATCACAGGCAAGGTTTAAGTCTTTAGAATGCATAATTCTGGTGTTGTTTGTTTTGTGGATATTTAGGAAGTCCATCAGAGTGGGGTCTAACAATTCCTTGTATGCCAGGCACAGATCTCCCCTCAACAGCCCATAGGAAACAGAACACTTGAGGCAGTCTGCATAGGACATTTTACTTACTTTTATTGCTTTAGTGAGGAACCTCTGTGGATGTTCTAGTTGTTGGATATGCCTGGTTAGGTACAAACCAAAGGGAGCATTGTACTCAATGAAAAGTCTGATGAATGCTGAATACAGTGGAACAATGACTTCCTTTGACCAAGATGCCATACCTTTGTTTATAAGTTGCGCAACATAGAATGATTTCCTCACTACTGTAGACACATGACGGTCAAAGGCTGGATTACTGTCTCTGTGTGTCCTGTCTGTACTGGGTCAGGTCTAATGGGTGTGTCAATGATAGTTACCAGGGGTGGATGACTTCCTGAAGGATACTATTATGCATTTCTTGACATTTAGTTTTAGACCATGGCTCTGACACCAGTTGTTTGTCTGTCTTAGCCCTTCCTGGAGAACATTTGTGTTGGTGTGAGATTCAATGACAGCTTCTATTTTGCAAACATCTGCAAATTTAGTCAGCCAGAGACCACTGACATTGGCTGTGACTTCAGAGAAGTAAATACCAAAAAGGAGTGGGCCAAGGACTAATCCCTGAGGGACTCCACTTGTGACTAGTCACTTTGTAGAGGTAGACTTCCCAATTGTAACATCCAGGGTCCTGTCTGTGAGCCAGTTGGCTATCCACCGGGTGACGTATGGGTTTGTACCTAATGTCTTAAGTTTGTCAACAATGTCCAAGTGTGTATTGTGTCAAATGCCTTGGCCAGGTCAAGGTAGGCAGTGTGAACCATTTTGCCTCATCCATCACTTTCATGACCTTCTCAAAGAAGTCCACCAGGCTGAGTGGGCATGAGCTGCCCTTGATGAAACCAAATTGGGCTGGGTCCAGTGTCTGGAGGTTTACTATATCATTATTGATCATTTCCATGATAATTCTTTCTATGGCTTTGCATACATGACTAGTGAGACTTGTGCGTCTGTAGTTTCTAAGGTCTGTAGATGGCCCATCTTTGTGCAGAGGGATAACTGTTGCAGACCCATTCATGAGGTATGAAGTCTGTTTAGATGCTACAGTTAAATAGCAATTCAAGAGGGCCTGATAGGTCATTTTTCATGCTGTTTAGAAGGTATCCTGGGATATTGTCTGGGCCCACTGATGCAGTGTTTTTGGCCTTAGAGACAGAGAGCATTAAGGACCTGTTCCCTACTGATAGCAGGGGAAGATGTATTTGACAGTGTTTCCTGGGGAGGTTGGGGTGGGTGAGAGGGTTAAAGCTGGAGATAAATTTGTCATCCATTAGGTTTGCTATATTTTCCGGCTGATTCTATTCACAGTGAGCTCTGCACACAACTGTGTACTGCCTTTGAGGCTGTGGACACCGCTAAAGAATGCCTTGTGGTTGTTCTTGGCCTGGGAGGCTAAATTTAACTGAAATTTGGTGTTGGTAGACTTTACTTGTCCTCTGAGTTGTTTGAGTAGTTTGTTGACACTGCTTTTATCCTGCTGGGTGCTGTATTATCACAATTTTCATAATAAATGTAAACAGCAAACTTTCAGTAATAGGAGTAAACTTCTTACCATATACAGCATCAGGCTTGCTTAATTTTGCAATTAATTTTGAGAAGTATGCCCCCTTTAGAATTATTTGAAGCTGAAAATGTCTGACATGACATCATGAAAGATTGATCCCACAATGCATCACTGGCTACATTAGTGTTTAAGCTACTATTTTTCATCCTTACTGCAACAACAGGGAATCTAGTAAGACATGTTATCAGCTATGTGAGGATATTAGATATTATCTGTGCTAGCATGACCGGCTGAAGTTATGGAAACAATTGTAGATAATTGTAAATTACAGTGTGTTACACATGCCAGCATGACTACTATAATTTTGTAAATAAGGTCACCCCTTTTGATTATCACACTGATTTATACATGTTTGAATGTCAAACAATGTTTTCTGGCTGACCAAATCTACATGCTTTTTAAAAAGAATTCTAAATGTATGTTTTGCCAGAATCAGCTGACCTAGATGTGATGTCACAGAGTGCTAGGGCTGGGAGAATAGAATCTTCAGTGCAGATTTTTGTTTACTTTTCAAAGTCTGATATGACAGAGTAGCATTCTCCATAACAGCTTCCTGTTACTCAAAAAAAAAAAAAATAGAATTCTCATAGCAGCTTCCTGTTACTTAAAAAAAATGTGCTATAAAAGCAGGTTCTAAGTCAGTTGTTCAGTAGTTGTTTTCCAGAGTTGTTCAGCAGTTGTAGTTAAGTTGTTTCCAGAGTAGTTGTTCCAGTCGTTGAGGACAGACAACAGCCTGGAGTGTGGACATAACTCCTCATCTTGCCTTGCAGAAGTAACAGTAGAATCTTGCCTTGCTGAGTTATTTAGATTAGATAGGGACAGTTAATCTTCAGACAATCAAGGAACTACAGCTAGTTAGAGGTTTTCTAAGATCAATGTGAGATCTACCCTACAGTACTATTTTTATATTTTCTGTGTGTGAAACTATTTATTGGAATCAATTATTCAGTATTGACATGTTTTAAATGCTTATATTTATTTATTAAATGTTTTACTAACTCTCATTGTGGCCGGTTATTTAGTGAGTATTTTTAATAACTTGAGAGTGTTTATGCTTACTGTGACAACACCAGGGCCACTCTGAAAAACCTTACTGCTTGGGATACATGCTACCATTTGTTTTAATATATATTTTACTCAACATAATTGAACACCCCTTTTGAAGGGTACTGTGGTATTTGGTGGCAGCCATTAACTTGTAATTTGGGCAAAGAAACATTGCAGGTAAAATCTGTGTCAGTCTTTCCCAAGAGTGTGTGTGTATGTGTGAATATCAGACATTTAAGAGTGAGTGTGTCGGATACCTAGAGCTGGGACACAGTGTTCTGAAGTGGTTAGTGTGGAGACTCGCTTGGGGGACCTGGAGTGAAGCATACAGTCCAGTGTACTCTTATGGGAAATTATGTATTTCTATCCCTGCTTTAAGCGATACTCCCTTACCGGAGACAGAGGTGAGGATCGAGACACCTTAGTTGCTGCCCGGGGGTAAAGAGGGCTCATCACAAGCTATGTCAAACTTACACTGAAAATTAACAGATGATTTATTAGTCAAATCATAAAGAAAGTAGCTGTTCCACTCAACAAGTATGATGCTATTATTACCCAGAATATGTTGCTGGTGTATGCAAATCACTATTAATATTTAAGATGATGAGAGCAAAAAATGAAGTATCAAAAAAGATATCATAATCTTTGTTTTTAAACCACTTCCAATTTTAACTTTAGGGATATACCCAGGAATAAAACTAAAGGACCACTATGGGCAAACTATTTAAAAATATATACATTTTTTAACTTACCATGAATTACTCCATCTCCCAAATCTGTCTGTAGCAAAATATGTACTCATTCCCAGTTTTATTTTATTTTTTATCCTTGTCTGCCCTCATGGGGACAGATATCCTGATTCTTTTGGAAAGCTAAATCTGTCCCATAATGCGCTATGAGAGCTCAGATTGTGAGAATAAGTAGCCCTACCATTTGTTCTCAGACTAGACTTATATTCACTTAGAATGAAACACCTGAAAAAATATGCCAAGATTGAGAGTCTGCAGATCATGTCACTGGAAGGTCTGCAGTCTCTGAAAGAAGCTTGCAATCGTGTCAACAAATTACTAAGATAAAACAAAAACTTTTACAATGAGCAGTTTTTCAAGTTTCAGTTCCTGGCCAAGTTACTCCTCCCATCTCCTCTCATTCAATGAGCGAGAATCTCACATTTCCAGCTTGGCTAGATTCAAACTAATAACTTTGCATGAGAATAGACATTAAACAAATCACAACCTTCTGTGCTACTAAAACTGTCCCCTCATATGTCTCTTCACCTCTAAAGAGCATTTCCCAGGGATTATTAAAAAAAAAAAAAAAAAAAAAAAAAAAGCACAATCCAGAGTTTAGGTCAACCTACCCATTTCTGAAAATGTATGCTGTAAAATATTTGATTTTAATTGTATTCTGGCTGCTCAGGTGGTTATCTTTGCATAGTTATTCCATTATAGCATAACCTGAACAATGGTATTTAATGCCAGGCTTTATATAACAATGAAGCAGTTCTCGGTTTCTTCTCAACAATGACCTCCCATGCCTTTGATGTGACTCAGTATTAGTATTGCTTTATGTAATTTGTCTTAGTTGTACACTTGTAGCATACCTCTCATCCTCTCAGCAACAGACCCCTGGAAAAAGCTTCCAAATCAGACATTTTTGAAAACAGCAATACTACTGATTTATTAAGCTCACAAATATGATTGTATGAATTAGCATTCACGTTCTGAAAAAAAAAAAAAAGTCATCTTTAATTGCAATGAATGTTATTATTTACAAATGAGAATCTATCAACTTTTTCAAAAAGCATTATGGATTGCAATATGCCAGAACAAACATATAAGCCAAAATTAGGGACACTTGTGATGTACACTGATGAGCAATCTGACACTTCTATTCATCTGTTCTCCATTGCAACTACCCCAAATCAGACAGACATATACATACTTCATGACACACTTGTACTGAAACAGTACCAGCAGCTGTTGCAGAGATACCTACTCCAAACAGAGCACTCAAACAATGTACTGACAAACACAGGGCAACGTATATGTCTCAATCGAGCAATGATGAAATCACTAGGGACCACACTGAGCACAGTTATACTTACAACCTCTCCATTAAGAATTCATAACATTCATTACACTTACAAGGGCACACATCCACTCCCCACAAACACACATCCACTAACACCCACACAACCTAACAACTTTGAGGCTTTTCCCACCTCTCTGCAAAACACTGCTGTAATGGGTTTTGCAAACAAAAATGAATGTTGGATGTTAGCTCAGGACTTCCATCCCTACCGATTGCAGCCAGTCCACGTCACATACACAAGTGTCCCCCTCAGCAGGGCAGCAAGCACGTGCCAGTACAGATGTGCTCCATAGTTCTGTTACTCCATACACACACAAAAAGAAACATGGATAATGTAGGCTAATCTGTTTGTTCAATGTCACTACACTTGCTTCCAAACCAAGCCTTATGACACCTGCTACGAATCACCTTGCGAGTCCACAGCTGCAAATCTTGCTGTCCATTATACTTTGACTAGCAGACAGTAGGGTAGCCACCTTTTCAAATGGCCAAAGTGGGACATTTTTGGGACAAACATCAGATTTTACAGGCCGACACATACCCACGGTCAGTACAAAGGATAGAACTTAACATTTCTGCCTAAATAAAAGCTTATTCTTGTAGCATTTTAGTTGCTTATTCTGTTTCTTATAACATATAGGTATTTTAGATACAGAATAACTGTTTTATGCAACTATTACATAAGATATAGGAAATAATTATGTCCTACAATCTCAGGACATTTGTCATTTTTAATATTTTTTGTCAGGGCATAAACTGCCCAAAGAGGGACTGTCCCTCGCAAAGTGGGACAGGTGGTAACCATAACACACACACACACACACACACTGCAAGTGCTGGTGAACAGTGGGACTTTAACTTCCTCTCCCCAAAACAGTGCTGTAATAGCTAACAGGTGCAAAAACTGTTGGCATATGTCAAGTCAGGGCACCCCACAACTATTGCAGCAAGACCACTGCACTGAAACCACTATCCCCCAAGTAAATCTTCAAGCCAGTATCAGTCTTGCTTTGCTCCACAGTTCTGTTACTAGATATACACAATAATTACATACACACAGACAAATCCAGAATGCTACATGACCATGACGCAGTGGACAGCTCTCTACAAAACAGTGTTACATGGCTAATACCACTGTATCTTTCTCATGTGGAGTCTTAACTGGGGTATTATTAGAATCACAGAAGCCATCAGGTATTCCTTCACAGTGACCAAAGTCTAAGTGGAAAAGCCTAGACATATATCTATATATAGATCTATTTTCCTCTGAAAGAAAAAAAAATTGAACTGTTGTGTCCAGTTTACATCCCAGAAACAAATCCTGTGAGAAGGAGTCAAGAAAGACTTAAATTGTATGTTGGAATCCCAGCTCATATAAGAGATCTCTCAGCCAAGAGAAAGAGAGAGAGATTCCTGACACAATGGAAAAGCCTCTGCAGAGACATGCAAGTCATTTAAATATGGAAAAATGTGGATACCCTGTAGTCTGCTGTGAGCTGTAACTGGAGCCAACTCTTGATGCAGTGAACAGTCCAAAGTGTAAGGCAGGGAACCGATAATGTGATCCAGACACACAAAACCTTAAGAAATGTGTGAAGTCTGGATGAGTCGGAATGTAATAAGCATCTTTTAAATCTAGTGTTACTGGGAAAACTTTAATGAGAAATAAGAGATGATATGTTGTGAAATGACATTTTGAATTTGGGCCCTATCACAAACAGGTTTAGGAAAGAAAGGTCCAGAGCTGGTCTCTAAGCATTTTCTTTCTTTGACACTAAACACATCCTTGAATAAAATCCCTCTCTCACCTGGGAAGGGAGAACTAGTTCCATTTCTCCCTGGGAGAGCATGTGATGAAGAACAGGCAGTAACAAAACAGTGGTCTGGAGGGTGAGGAATTACTTCCTGGAAAAGTGGAATTTCCTTCCACTGCCATCTGTAAACTTCTCGAATGACCTTTTGAACTCATTTGTCTGAAACTATCTGTTGCCAAAGAGAAAGGTAAAGATTCAAACTTTATGGAAGAAAAAAGGGCTGCCAGTGTGGTGGTGGTTGGGGGGACCAAAGTCTCTTGAATAGTCATTCTGACTTACTAGGCTGTCATTGGTTTTGGGAGTTTCCAGAATTCTTCTTGGAACCCCCTTGCCATTTCTTCTTAAACATCTGTTTACCTGCATTTTGTTGAGACTGTTTATTTTGTTTCTTACCAAAAATGGATGAGGAGTTAGAGAATCCCTTTGAAAATTCAGACGAGGAGGACTGAACAGTCTTAGAGATTCCCAGTATTTACTTACCCCTTTCATCACACTTTTAAGTTTCCAGACCCTCTGCTGCAGAGGTGATCAAAATCTCTACCCAAAGAAGAATTTAAAATCTCATTTTAGCATCATCTGGGAGGTTCTGTGAATGTAGCCATGCAAATCTCAAAACAGTATCAGCGGCCATACCCTTGAAGTATCCATAGCTCTCAACTACTAAGAACAAGAAATCTGGACAAAGTCTAAAACAAAAAAATGGGGGGGGGGGGGGCAAAGGCCCAAAAATAAGGGAAGATTTTAAAAACTTAGAAAGTTGTTAGAATGATGGTATTTGTGATAGCATGTATTTTTTGAAGGATATGAAGTCTGAAACTCAAGTATATGTCATTATTTAGTGACTTCAATCCTCAGTGATTTACTAGAAAACCATAAGTTTTATGAGGAACAGACTAAAAGCGTGAGGCAAAAATCTGGACAGTTGAAAGATTTGGAACTATCAGCAGAGTCAAACACTCTAAATGCAATGAGTAGTGACTTGAACAAAAGAATAAATTAAACTAGTTAAACAGATTTTTCCTCACAAAAAAACTGCAGACAAAACACTCCACATACTTTCATAATTAGGACAAACCTTATTATATGAGCCTGACAATTCAAAATTTTGAAAATCAAAGTTGCAGAAGCATACATGTTTTTCCCATATTTTCAATAATCTTCCCATCCTTATCAGAAATAGTAGGATTGAAATTAACTAGTGTTTAGCAGCCGAGGTATTAACTAAAGCTATAGTTGCTGGATCAGGTTTGGGAAGAGTATATACAAATTTACAAGACTGAGGAACTTTATACATCCTATATGCCTTTTTAGGGTCAGCTGGCTGACTGTCAAGAAAACTGCTGGCAGTAACATACACATTTCCTCCAAACTTAACAGAGCTGAACGAATGGGTGTATGTTCTGGAAACTACTTCGTTAACAGTTCATAGTACTTTTTTACGGACAATGAAACCTCAGTGTTCTCTCACTGAAAACACTGGCACATTCTAGAATTAGTCTGAGAGAAAGAGCACCCTCCCACAAGGAGAGTCAGAAACTGAGCTTGTATCAGATTCTGAATCAGAAATCCATGTATCTGTCCCTTCCATCCTCCAGTTCAGATTCGGAATCTTAAATCTCTTCAAGAGAGGCGGTAACCATCTTTCTTGTACCAGAAACTGCTCTAGAAGAAGGATGAGTACCCTACAATTAAATCCTGAGCCAGAGCCAGTAAACTATTCCTGTCTAAACAAATTTGACAGTAAAAATGGGATCAACAGTGTTATGAATGGTAGCACTAGCTTCTCAGGGATGGGCACAACATTATGACAAAAGAGTGAAGCCTTTCCTGTTCCCTCTTCCAGGACCAACAAGAGTGGATTTCCCTTACCCACTGAGGGGAACCTGACAGCCACAGAGAATGTGGCGGATCCCTGGTCCATAGTGGCTGTAGGTGTTACACCAGAGGCATCCGAGGTAAAAGATGAGTGGTCTGAGGTAAAACTAATGACCACATCAGATTCATCCACATGTGGCTGAGGCAAATTGCTAGCCTGCTATGATGGCAAAGGCTGTTTGCTTAACTTTTTATTTTTGTGGTTGACTGGAGGACTGACTGTGGGACCAACAGGTTGTTCTATGGTCATTCAAAAAATTGTACCTTTCTCCAGGAAAAACATGCAGCAATGACAGTAAAGACTGTGGGACCAACAGGTTGTTTTATGGTCATTCAAAAAATTGTACCTTTCTCCAGGAAAAAACATGCAGCAATGACAGTAAAAACAGTCATTAAAAGTCATTTTTTTCCACAAACATAGTAAAAAGCACTTTAACAACACTTTCCAGCCCCACACAGTGAAATAAACAATTTCTTAACAGAAAAAGTGGTTTCCAGTTACTTTAAGCAGGTTTTAAACTGACTGGAAAAAAAAAGAGAGTGCTCCCATTTAAAAGTACAGTACAGTTTTTTGACAGTCCATTAAAACACAAATTCCTAGTTTTAAGAAGAAAATATGAATAATAAGCATTATTATTAAATGCAATGTTTTCCCCAAAGGGAACTTATCTGCCCAACAAAGGAATAGCACAAGCCGACTGTCAATCCTCGAAAGCCTCAGAGGATTGTACTCTTTGGTGACAGTAAAGCTCTGGAGAGTTTGGAGCCCAAATTTATCATTTAGACAGCTCAGCTCAAGCCGCCTGACAATTTGGGCATGTGGAAGGTGCTCTGAAGCTTTGGAAGCTGGCCAACTGTTATATTCTTGGTAGAAAATAAACCACACAGTGGAGGCTACTGCAGCAGTTACCAATATGATTAGCTTTTATATCATGTTTAAGCATACATTTTTCTAGTTGAAAACTGGAATCAGAGGAGTAGGAAATTCTAGGTGTTGAGATATTACGATGAGAAATCAAATAATAAATGATAAAGAGATGAGCCCAAAGAGAGAGAGGGACTGATAAATGTAAATGTAAGATAGCAGTGAGCAAGAAGAAAGAGAAACTATGCATATATTTACAGGAAGCAGACACAGAGTGGTAACCAGTAGAGCAGTGGTGTAAATGGGATGAAGTGCGAATGACTTAACTTAGTGCAGAGATGTATATGTTGTGACATGTTCTGCTTTCTTGCATTTGTACTGCTCAACCATATACTGTCTGAGCTGGGGCCTGAACTTATTGTAGTTAGTATGGTCGGCCAGATAGTGAGGAACGGGCTACCAGTGTTTTGGAGTAAGTACAAAGTAACTAGTGTCAGAGCTATGAAGTTTAGTATTACGCTGCTTGGAGTTTAGGGCCTATTGTACCCTGACTTCTGAGGCTGTAGGTTGGGGTGTAATTAATAAATTTCATCGCAAGTGTAGAAGTTGCATCTTGGTGGAGTAATCTGAAGAGCTGGGAGCCCAAAAGTAGGTTGGATCTGGCTTGCGCTGGGAGCCAGTTTGCTTTGAATAAAGTAAGAAGAATTGTTGATGAAGTTGGATATATTTTTAGAAAAGGTCTATAGTGTTGATGCATTGTTGTTTGAGGCGGTGGTGGTAAAACAAAGGTTAGCCATATCAAGGTTTTGCAAGCAGGACACATTTTTCAGAGGCTGCCCTAGCCGGTGGTGAAAGGGATTGAGATATTTTCTATATCCAGAAAAGAAGGTACTTGATTTTACATCCAAGTTTTTGGACATGCTCATGAAAGATAAGAGACTGGTTGAGACAGTTGCATAGGGGATCTAAGTGAAGTGCCTGAACTCAAATGGTGTTAAGGTTGCTCTGCTGATGAAAAAGCTTGAGGGAGCTTTGAACTTTGGAAATTCTTTTTTAGTACTAAAGAGCATAGCCTTCTTTTCAGAGGGTTAGGGGGACGGTTTTTGGAGGTGAGACAGTAGTTTAGTTCCAGAAGGTAAATTTGTAGTTCAGTATGGATTACCCATTGTTCTGGGTTGGGTCTGTAGACAACTATGTCATCTGTGTATATGAGGAGCTGTTAACTGAGGCAGGTCAAGAGATAACTTAATTATAAAACTGAAAGAGTATTGGGGCAAGTACTGATCCTGTAGGCAGCATGTGACAGGGAGGAGCCAATCCTCACAGTGAAGGAACTGTTAGGAAGTCTCTGAACCACTGTGTGACTTCAATGCTGATACCAATGTCTAGGAGGTAAAGCTAGTAATATGGAGTGGTCCACCATGTCAAAGACAATTCAAATCAATGAAAATGGCAAATGGTTAGACTTCCTTTATCCATGTTGGTGATTATGTCATCAGTTAGAGTTCATTCAAGTTACTCCTACCTGGGCAGATACCATGCTGTTTGTTGGAGAGAAAAATTATATATTTTTTCAAGACAAGGTAGGTTTGTTACAAATTAGTTATTTAAATATTTTTCTGAGGGTAGGAAGTGGGCTGTTAATGGATGGCAGAGGAGGGTTTTGGATCGTTAGTAACAGGTGTGATGAGGATGACTTCCAGAGTGTGGACACAGTGTTAGCAGTGAGGCTAAGGGCAAAGATACATTTCTATTTGGGAGGTGTGGGGTGGGTATGTGTGACAGTGTTATTTTTGCAGTGATAAAGAAACCAAAAGCACAAGCTGTCTCGTTCAGAGGGAAATTAGCATCTGTTCATGTAATGTAGTCATTTGTTTCACAATGAATTTAGTAAAGTAGAATAGGGAAAGGTATTCAGGAGGGTTGGGTTGTATTTGGGAAGGAGAGAAAGAAATGCTGTGCATGGAGGGGAGGTTAGAAAATTCCTTCAGGAAGTCATGTGGTGTAAGGATACCATTATAGCAGGTAATATGTCCTTGTGAGGCACATTCTTTTGCAGAAGATCTCCCAGAAATGTTACTTCACTCCATAACTATCTAGGAGAGGGATGGAATGATGTTTGTTTAGATTTGAGGTATTTGGCTATCTGCCTATGGATTGCTTGTTTTGGTGATATTCCATAAGTTGGTGTAGTGTTCATTGCTTTTGGTTGAATGCTTTTTCCTATTTTTTTCTAGGCGTCTTCTTGGACCACCATTAAGGTTTTCAATTATGTGGTGAACCATTCAGTGTTGGTGTGCTTAAATATTTATAGATTCATGGGTACATACTAGACTAGCAGACCTTGAGGGTCATTTTAAGCTTCATCAATTTCTCCTAAAAGTGAGAATCAAACAAGAGTACCTTGTGTATGTGAGGTAAACAGCTTAACCATTATGCCAACCCCCAACTATGGGGAAGTTTGTATCCTGAAAAGTTTGGATAAGTTGACAGAACTGATAAGCATCGATGTTGGGGTAAGTCAGGCAAAGTACGGGTGAGCTGGAGAGTTGGGCATGCAGCCTGGTAAGTTTGGGAAAGACTTGAGTTGTTTGAATTCCAAGATTTTTATGTGGAATGTTCTAGGGCAGTAGTCACTAAATGTTGGTGGGTGGGTGGAAAGAGAGGAGATGATGAAAGGATTGGAGGTTATAATTTGTTGTGAAATTAGGTCTGGTCTGCTTAGTTACTAGCTGGAATAGTTTCAAGCAGTTCAGACATATCATGCTTGACAGGGCCAAGAAAGTTAAGTCGCCAAGGATATTTATGTACATGTTAGGAGTTGATGCAGCTAGAATGCAATTCAAAGAGCTTTGAACTTTGTTACTGCAGCAGGGGGTGGAAGATCAGCAAGTGCAATGCATATGGAGGGAGATGACATGAGTGGCAGTTTAGTGGGAACACAATCTGGCTCATGATCAGCAGAATCAGGGTTGGCCTGGATGACTACTGAAAAGTCGAGTGTGGATTTATGTGGATGCGTTATACGACCACCATTCCTTACATATTCAAAGGATGATTGGGTTTATGAAAAAATTTATTACAAAAAAATAGTCCTGTTTAACTATAAACCCTGATCTAAAGAAAAGTAACAACATTATGCACTTATCCAAGGATTACCAGATTAAGAGAGCCAATAGAAAAGAAATTACTATGTCAAAATGTGGATGGTGCAAATATTGTAAACTTATACATGAAGGTCCCTAAATTACTGTTACTGATTATACTAGAAGTATTGGAATATGAGGGCATTGTGATTGTAAGATACCTGGTGTAATCAACCTCTCAATAAGTGCCAAACTTGCAACACCTTTTAAGTTGGGAAAACTGAAAGAGATGTGTAAAAAAGAATTTACAGACATTTATGTTATGAGGAAAAAGTAATTGACTAATGCACTTATTGAATATTCTAATACTTGCAATAATTTTATTTTGGAGAAATTACCTCTCTGTTTAAGAAAAGGAGACTGTGAAAACCGAGAGTATAAAGAGCCCAATTGGCAGCTTCACTTAAATGCCACTAATTCTCTAGACATTAACAAATATGCATCTGTTGTGATTGTTTTAAAAAAGGGAACTGCTAAAGTATCTACTACACTGAAATTTTAAATTCAAAACACAGTACTATTGCACATTTTATGTGCCTTTAATTTTAATTAACTTAGGCTGTGATGTAATATCATTTCATTTCCTGTACAGAAAGATGCTGCTTTACTCTAATGAAGTCCTTTTAGGTGAATGAAAGTGTTGAATAAATAGTGAAAGTCTGATTTTACTGCTTCTGGTGGTAACATTTTCAAACTGTGACTCCCTGGCTTTTGTTTATTTATGGTTACATTGCTATCTTGGTATTTGTGTAATTTTTATAGATAATTCTTGTATGAATGATGATGTCTTCTATAAAACCTTCTTTGCAAAAATGGTCGCTTGCCCATTAGTTTTGGAAACCAATATACTTCAAGTGGTTCGTGGATTATTAATTTTTTATGAATATAATTTGATCCTGAGATAAAATACATATTTTACTCTTATAACACTGATTGGATCAACTCTGATAGTACATTCCTGTTAAACATTTTCTAATAATACAAAGTAACTAAAATCTGCTGTACTCAAGCCACCATCTTGGTTTGTCTCAGGGTGAGTAAGGGTTCCCTGATTTCATGGTCTCATGTATGGTACCACACAAGCCTCATGCAGCCAGCATCTGCTCTCCTCTCTAGTCCATACCTATCAGAAAGCTGAATGAATGTATGAATCTAAGTATAAAAATCTATAAATATAAATAAGAGTAGGGAATGGGGATTGACGTAATGGTTAAAGCGTTTACCTCAAAAGTAAAAGTGCAGGGTTTGATTCTCAAATGGAATAATTTGCTAGGCTTAAAATGGCCTGCAAGGACAGTTAGCCTGTTACTAACCTATGAAACCTATGAGCAGCATACAAGAAATGTCAGCTAGAAGGGCACCTCCTTGTTGAATGATGCTCGACAGGTAGTTACACATATATATATATATATATATATATATATATAAAAACACACATACACATGTAGGTGTACTTCATCTGTTATAATGTTCATATCTACAGTCAAAATATCAAGAAGAATTATCTACACTGAAGTTATTGACAAACTAAGCACATTCAAACAAATGTTTTTTTTGCCCCCACTCACCCCAACACTCCTGCTACTCAAATATAACTCTTCCAAAGTCACATAACAGTGGGGATAGGTCATATACCCTTCCCCTCTACAACATTGACTGGGTAGATATTTTAGTTGATATTTTGTGTAGATATTATGAACATTAGATCATCTGAAGTGCAACCATAGATACATCTCTCTCACACAGAGAGTGATCTTTAATTTACACACACACACACATATATATATATATATATATATATATATATATTATATATACATACATACACACAGATATGTGGCTGCGGTGGTGCAGCAGTTAGCGTTGTTGCCTCACAGCAAGAGGTTCTCCTGTTCGATTCTCAGCTGCAGCGCCTTCTGTGTGGAGTCTGCATGTCCTCCTTGCGGTCAAGTACATGCATCTAAGACAAGTTACTGATTATCCTAGAAGTATTGGTGTGTGCGTGAATGCGTGTGCCTTCTTTGAAGGTTGGGCATCGGGCTGGCAACTCGGCACCGTAAAAATCCACTGCCAATCATTAGCGGATCAGAGTTCCGCTGTGGTGACCCCTAACTGGGAAAAGCCGAAAGTCTAAGTGCTGTTGTAAAGATCAATGCTGCAAGAAAATCAAACAATGAATATGAAAATCCTAATCAATTATCCTCAGCATTCTACACCAAGAAGATGGTCTAAAACATTTCCTGCAGGATATCAGAAAAGAACCATACTCTTCTACATTGGATATTCAGTTTGAAATGGCTGGAAAACATATTAATGAAAATCAAAATAACAGCCTCACAAATACTTAAGCATACATGTTCTTAATAAATGTTGCAAGTGGCAGCTTGTAGGCTGTAAGAGTGAGTCCTAGCCTCATTAGTCAAACTTTTTGTTGGACTTTTCATAATAACAGACAATAAAGTAAGCCAACCAATTAGAAAAGTCCTTTTGTAGCAGGAAACAAAATGTCCCATTCGTAAATTCCATGAATAACTGATGACATAATCTAAGTGGATTAGTGCTTTCAGCAGTAGCATAGCTAGGCCTGGTGACAGAGGCAACTGCCCTGGGTGCAAAGTGTTGGGGGATGCGATCAGCCACTCCTGAGTGCTCCTTAATGCAGTACTGGCTTTTAAAAGCTGGTACTGCATTTGTAGTCAAACCAGAGTGAGGTAGCACTCCGTGTGTGGTCTATACTGTAGGAACTGACTGCTAAAGTTTTAAAAGTTACAAAAAGCAATACTTATTTTCTTTCTTTTTTTTTTTTTTTTTTTTTTAACTAAAACTTGAGCACTGTAGTGCTTCATGCTGACAGGATATAAACTGTAGCAAGCAGTTTGCTACAGATTAAACAAAATAAATTATTTTTTTTTAAACTAAAATGCTGTAGTGCTCAGTGCATGCAGGGTATAAACTGTAGGAACTGTTTGCTAGATTTGTAGCAAACAGTTTGCTACAGTTTGAGTTTGAAAGAAGAAGATTATTTTTAAGTAAAATGTTTTAAAGGAGGGTTGGGTTCAGAGTACAGAAACGAGACTTGAATGGCTCGGACAGGGGGGTGGAGTTCCAAACAGCTGGGATAGGGGAGTTGTATATCTAACTGTATTAAGCCGATCACTTACAATGTATTTGCTTATTACAGTGAAGTGTTTTTTTTTTTTTTTGCTTGTGAAGAGCTGAAGACACTGGGTCATAGTACCAGCCCAGGGCATTGTGGTCATTCTGGTTGTGAAAATTGTTTGACTGTTACTTACTGAAAGAGAGATTACACTCAGTGATCAGCCTAATGGGTGCTTAGTGAAGTGGAACAATTGCATCCTTGATCTGGATGACCTTTAGATATAAGCTGTGTTGTGTAATGAAAAAGAAAACCCTTACAACTGGGGTGTCTTGTCAATGTGATAGTTCCAAGGACAGTCATGCTTGCTGAAGGATACGATGATACACTTTTTCCAATTAGTTTTAGTCCATGGAATTGCCACCAACTATTTGTTTGTGACAGGTCCTTTTGGAGGATCTTCATGTCCTCTTGAGAGTTCATGATGGTACCAAGTTTGCAATCATGTGCAAACCTGGTCAAACATAAATCCTTAAGATTAGATTTGAACACCAAGTACATGCCATAGAAGAGTGGCCCAAGCACTAAACCCTGAGGAATACTGCTAGTGACAGGTCTTTTGGAGGAGGTAGAAACACCCATCCTAACTTCCTGGATTACCTATCCTACAGGCGAGTAAATCTGGACCATTTGAAATGGTATGACTTTCTGGTGCCCACCCTTGTTTCTCATAAAATACATCCTGTACAGAAAAAGAGAAACGTGGATATCAAGAATTAACCAGAGATCCTTTAAGTTGTTAGGTTAAGAGACTTGAAGTTTGGATACAGCGGCAGAGTTACTGGTTGAGCCACCAATACCTTGTTATTAAGGTGAACCAAACTTGTCTTAGCTATCAAGAATCTATGGGAAAAATACCTTTAAAAGCATCTTTTGAATTATAACAACTGAAGAAACTGTATACAGTGGATCAAGTCTCCAAATGGTAAAAACAGCATTGGTCACCTGTGTCTGTTTTTGAAGGATCCTAGAACAGAACAGAGGACATCTGAAATTTAGTTGAAAAGCAAACCTATTCAAATTCCAAATAACCCCACCTTTTTTCTCATCACTAGAAATGGGTTTGTCTTTTATCTACTTAAGAAAATCAAGATGTCTCTGCTTAGAGTGTCTGCCACACACCTCTTCTCTATATAGAATGGAAATGGCTTGGTTGAAGAGTCAGGCTAATTCATACTGCCTGCTCCCACATGATCATGACTAGTTCAGAGGCACAAGGAATGGGTACTTCTCTGGTTGATATACTATGTCGATGTCATGTTGTAATGTTGTAGTTTGCATATGATCTAATCTGACAGCTGGCTTGAAAGCTGCCATGAGTCAGACATCTTAGAATTCACTATTCATACAAATGCTATGCTCTGTCACCTTGAAAGTCTGCAAATTGGCTCTTTTACTATATTTATGAAAAAATGGCAAATCCTAACAGATCCTCTGATAAGGGAAGAGTACAGTACTAAAGTGACTTTTATGGATCTTGACGATATTCCCTTGGAAATTAATGAGTATCTAACAGTACATAGCTTGTAGTCATTAGCAAACTTGGTCAACCAAACCTTCAGGGATACAGGCTTGAATATCTGCAAAGTAAAGAACAGGCAAGGACTTCCAATATGGCTGCCACTGATCAACAGCTTAATTTCATCTCTCTCAATGTGATAACAGAAACTGAGAAAAAAGGCCCAGTGAAACTGCAACCTTGGTTAAAATTAATTTACTGGCTAATAAATACATTGCCTGGATGACAGCAAAGAAGAAATTTGGTGAACCTGAAAGAAAAGCAACCAGAACCATAACATTACTGCTTTCAGCTATTAAGCTCCCTAGATAGAGTTGACCTTTAATCATTACTGAGTAAGGGGTATGGTTATGTACCAGCAAAGAGAAGTTTATAAGAAAGCATAAGTGGAAAGGGCAGACATGGACAGTGGTAGAGAACTGAGCAAGATATTGTGAACCTGCAAAGAAATCACTGATACATGCACCCTGTAACAGCCACAGTGATAACCAAGGAGTGGTGATTGCACAATGCTGGGTATGCGAAAGGTCTCGTATCTTGGAAGATAACTTTGTAAATTTATAGTTTTAATACAGGGAAATAATGGGGGTATCAAAAGTTTTTATTACATTATGCCGCAGTGGTACAGCGGTAGCGTTGTTGCCTCACAGCAAGAGGTTCCCCTGTTCGATTCTTGGCTGGAGTGCCTTCTGTGTGGAGTCTGCATGTCCTGGAAAAGAAAATAAAGGAGCTACTTAGTGAGGGAAGTGACTGGGATGGAATCAAATTGGATCTTTTTAAAGGAAGGGTTAAGACAGATGTAAAAAAATACATTAGGGATAGGGTTAGTGATAAGAATATTTTAATTAAAGAGTCGACTTAGGAATTTTAAAAATTGCAGACTAAACAAAAGCAGTGGACATAGGAAGGCAAAAGAGGAGTTAGAGAACTTAAATGTATAACACCGGAGGAAATAGCAGGAAAATGCATTCTAAAATCGCCCATACTGAAAAGTTATTTTTCTCCAAAAGTCCCAGAGCCTAGCTTGTACTGAAATTGTGATTTCAGCAGCAGACAATAGAAAGGGGTATTTATTAGATGAAGGATAGGGGGACAGGAAGGGTCACTAGATATCTTGAAAAGATTTGAAAGGTGGTTCAGGTACTGTGAAGACTCGTACAGAGAGAAGTGTGTACTCCATGTGGCTGAAGAGGAAGATTTGACATGGTGGGAAAACCTACAACTACCAAAAACTGATCTAGCTGCAGGGGGAGATTACTGTCGGTGAGATAGTGTGTGTCGGGGATAAAATACATCCCCTGTACATACCTATAGCAGTATGGCCTCTAACAGACAGACAGATACTAAAAGTGTGGTTTTATTGTTCAACAGTAAATTGAGGGTTCTACTCCTCTTCCTGAATCTCAAAAGGATGTTGCTATATCAGTAATATATAAGGAAGGGAAGGATTCTGAGTTATGATCTTTGTATAGGCCTATATCCTTACTTAATGATTACTACAAAATCTTTATGGCAGTTTTAGCAAAGAGATTTGCAGACATTGTACCCAAGATTACACCTGGGAATCCATGTGGCTTTGTGGAGATGAACATGTGCAGATAATGTAGGATACCTGTCAAAAGAAGAGAGAGGTGATAATTCTGGACACTGAGAAGGCCTTTGATAGGGTACAGTGGTGGTATCTTTTGGAACAAATGAGGAGCTGAGGTTGCACTTTGATGCATATTACAAGTCTTAATTAGCATTTATGAAAGTATAAAAGCAAATGTGGCAGTTGGTGCAGAGGGTTAAAGAGGGTAAGTGTGTGAAGAATAGTTCCTGTGGTAGAGGGTTTTTAACTACTGTGTTATCTTGAGCAAGTCACTTAACCAGACAGCACTTGGAGGGACTAGGAATTTGGGCTGAATGGTCTCTTGGATTGCAAGCCTAATAAACATATGAACCTAAAATACAAACAATTATCTAGAAATATCAGATTTCACTGAAGGACTAGGCAGGGATGCCCTCTTTCCCCCTTATTATTTGTTTTATATTTGGAACCATTGGCCATGAACATAAATGCATCAGGGATACTAGGATACGAGGTTCATGAGGAAGAATGGAAAATAACCATGTTTGCAGAGGATGTGTTTTTGACATTAGGAAAACCAATGAAGGATAGTTATCTATTATGGAAAATGCTCAAGTCTGGCAAAGAAACTGGGTACAAGATTAATAGGATTAAAAATCAAAGGTATCAAACATGATGGTTAAGGGGCAGGAGGTAAGACTAGGGGGTATGGGAAAGCTAATGAAAGTGCTTCAGAAAAACTGCTTCATGTCATCTTATTTTAGATTTGTTGATGGTTTATTTATTTGGAAAGGAGGAATTACGGAATTGGAAGCTTTTTAAACTAATGCTTACAAAAGTATGACATTTTTAATGTTTGTCAGCCATCATGATGATATAAAATCAGTTTTTTAGATTAATAAAAAAGAGGGTAATAATAAATCAGATAATCATTAATTATAGAAATATTTCCAGTAAGGCTATTTTGAATTACACCAGTACGCATCCCACATTTAAAATATAATATTATTAAGGAACAGTTTAGTTAGGTTAAAATGCTTAACAGATCAGTTATACAGCTTTTCTGAAGCATTGCATAATAGATTTTTTTATATAGAGGATACCCAATTCATACAATCAATAAAATTAGGGAATATATTATTAATGAAGAGCAAAAAAGGAAAGGACTTTTATAGTAAGGATTAGTCAGTATCAATATAATGTTGTTTATTCTTTGGACAGTGAGGCTATAAAAAGCGTCATTCAGAACAACTGGAAAATATTAAGTATCAGTGAAGAAATTATCAAAGTAGTGGGAGTGAAACTTTTATTTATTAACAAAAAGAGTTGTAACATTAAGAACATTTTAGAGAAGGAATAGAAAGGGTACCCTTAAATGTTATAATTTTTTAATGTGAATGTGCAGGTATATGTCAGACAGCCCATACTTCATAAATAGTAAAACAGATAGAGTACATAGTGCTAAAGGATTTTTTTACTTGTACATCCAAATGTGGTCTGTTAAGCCATATGTTCAACCTGCGAGGCATTTTACATAGGAAAAACTAATAGGGATCATCATCATGCTGTCAAAATAAAAAATATGGATAATGCTATAGGAAAACATTCCACTGAATGTAATAATTTTATGTAGTTTTTGTTTCATGTCATTATGTTTCTAATAATTTTAATGGTAACAAGGAGGGACAATTGGAATATAAGGAGCTAAAGTGGCAATTTGTATTTAATGCATACATTTCCCCAGGACTGAATAATAATGTTAATTATAGGGTAGTTCTTAACAGGAATTCAATGTTGAACAAATGTAGATAGACAAATGTAATTAGCGATCATTTTATTATGGTTTTATAAAGCATTATTTATGTATAATATCATAGTAGTTAGCTTTGTAAAGGTATTTTTATTGATCATGTGGCCAAGAGGGTGTTTATATAAGTAGAGTTTTTCATTTAGATAGTAGAGAAGACGACTTGATTAGTTTGAAAGCATTTGACTATAACAAGTCTTTCTTTTTTTTTATATGTCTGTTCTCCATTTTTGGTTGTTCTAAAATTTTTATTTATCATTTGTTTACTGGGAGAGTTTGACTTGGACAGAGCTCATTTTCAGTGGAGGCCCGGAAAGAAATGCTCCAGATGCATGTCTCTGGAATGTGGGTGGAAACTGGAGCACCCAGAGGAAACCCATGTGAACACAGGGAGGACATTCAGACTCAACACAGAAGGCACCCCAAACAAGAATTGAACCAGAGAACCTCTTCCTGTGAGGCAACAATGCTAACTGCTGCACCACTGTGCCGCTCCTGTTAAAAGTCAAGGGAATGGAATGCAAAACTGAAGATACATAGTAGCATAGCCGGCCTTAGGCATAGGCCAACTACGTGGCTGCCTAGGGCGCCGCTCTAGCAGGGGTGCTTTTCCCATATTTATTTGGTGTAAGTAAACCAGGATGGGAGCACCAGGTGGTATGGTAGGGAGCGCTGTGGAGCCCTTATGCCTAGGGCACAAGTTGATCTAAGGCCAGTCCTGCATAGGAGGAAAGTGAGTACAGATAAGACAGTTGTAATGACAGTAAATGGGGGAAATCAGAAGCTGAGAATTGAGATAAGGAAAAACAGTGTCACAGGTTAACAGCTTTAAGTATCTGGGAGGGGTGGTTGAGTATCATTTGAGCTCTGGCTAGAAGGTCACAGCATCTAACTCTGGCAAATCCACATGTAAAATACTGGATCCTTATGATTAAACACCTTGTTTTATATGGCATTTAGTCCTCTATTTGTGCAACATACTAAATCTGGCTATAAAGGCAATCTCCCCATTCTCTATTCAGCCACATTCATCTGTCTCAAGTAACAATAAGTAACACTTATAAATGAAAAACGGTGGATGGTGGGAGGGCCTTAAAATATGACAAGAATGATTCAGTAATCTACTGTTATTTGGTAAAATGCAGCTCTTCTAGAATATGTAATTATCTGTGTTCTCACAGTACAGTCATTATTACAGAGTTTAATATCAAACTATGAATGTGAAGTTTGGGAAATGGATCATGCAAGTATGCCTTGGAAAAATGCTTTGGCAAAACTGTTTCTATCCTTGGGCATAAGGCACATATTGTAATGCTTGGTGAAGATGTCAGTTGAACAGTAGGTCACTGCTTCACAAATGACTGCTGGTTAAACTCCACTCCAAAAGGCAAAAGCAGTGCAATAAATTTGGTCAAAAGCAAATAGGGACAGACTTTAAATACTGGCATTCAAAACTAAGAAAGTTGATAGAATAGCAGGTTTTCATTAATGTGTATTTACTGAAGGATATAAAGCATGAAACTCAAATGTAATCCACAAGAAGTCAAAGGTACTGGAAAAACATGCAGCTTTATTTAAACCACCTCAAAGTAAGTGCTTTCGTCTCTCTGTCTTAATGCCAGAGACTTCTTCAGACTGAGGCAATAATACCAACAAGCATTTTAAATGCACAACTAAAATCACATGATTAAAAACACATGATACTTAATTACTTAGCGTTTTAACCCTTTTCCTTTTTAGGAACATTACAAAGTTGTTGTTGTGTCTTTCGGCTTTTCCTGGTTAGAGGTCGCCACAGAGGAACTCCGGTCCACTAATGATTGGCAGTAGATTTTTATATGCCGACTTGCCAGGCCTGACGCACAACCTTCAATGAAGGAACGCCCATTCACGCATGTCGCCACACAGAAGACGCTCTAACTGAGAATCCTCCCTATTATTCAAGCTGGGTGGAAAGCACGCATTTAGTTTTACCTGCAAACAATATTCTATCCAGCCTAGATCATCGTCAATGTTAAATAAATTCTGTACATTATTTAAGGCTTATAAGACTATAAACTTAACTTCTACTTTAAAAGTTCCACTTTTATAATGCTTACATAATTTATTCTTATCATCACCATTCTGTATTGCATATTTATATAAAATAAATCCTTCTATTTAATTCACGTGTAGTTCTTCCTACCTAATATGATTTACAAGACACACACAAGGCCAGATAAACTACATTTTTAGATTTACACGTATACAAACCTTTTATCCTGATTTTATTACCTACCATTAACTCTTTAGACTCTGTATACAAAAACTGACACACCTTCCAATTATAACATTTAACCATCCTCCTCCTTTCAGATGGTTTCTTAGGTCTATTTAATTTTCCTTGAAAATTTTTTTTATAAAGTTTGACCCTCTTTTATGTCAAAAATCTTTTTTCTCCTGTAATATTAGTTTTTTCTGGACAAGCTCTAAAAGTCCCCCAATTTCTTGTAAGAATATTCTTAATTGCACATGAATCTAGACTATTAGTAACAGGCATTCCAGTTCTATTTCTGTCTGTTCCAAATTTACTTGGTCTCACATCTTCATTACTGAGATGTATCTGTCTTTCTTCAGCAATTTCTGACTTAAACATAATCTCTTCCATCGGGTAAACCTCTTGACATCATTTTCTTACAAAAGTTATCAGCCTCTTCTTGAAAAACCTCATTATCTTTAGTTAAATTACTTATTCTGACTAACTGTCCTTTTAAAATATTGGTCTTTGTCTTTTTAGAGTGCATGCTACTATAACATAAGTAGCTATTGTTCTCTACATTTTTATAAATTTTAGACACCAGTTTGTTTGCAATACAGAATGATGATGATGATGATGATAAGAATGCATTAAGTAAGCATTATAAAAGTAGAACTTGTAAAGTAGAAGTTAAGTTTATAGTCTTGGAAGCCTTAAATAATGTACAGAATTTATTTAACATTGAAGATGAGCTAGGATGGATGGAATATTGTTGGCAGGTAAAATTAAATGCATACTTTTCACCTGGCTTGAATAATAGGAAGGACTTGGCAATGTTCCTAAAAAGGAAAGGGTTAAAACACTAATTGTACAATGACTGGCTATTAGTATTCAAAAATGTGCATGCTGATTGGCCAGGCCAACCAATGTGCCTGTTGTAAATCCCAGTATATACCAGCGGAAAAAGGTCTGGTCACCCGGACTTCTTTCCGTTCTTATATTCCAAAACTTTTTTTTTTTTTCAACAAAAATTAAAAAAAAAAACTATAGTCCATACTCTGGACATACCCGAGAGGCAGCATGGAGGAAATACAAAGAAAATCAGGGACGTTATTTAAAGTTAAAGACGTGTGCCTGATTTTCTTTGCATTTCCTCCATTCTGTCTCTCTCTCCTACCCCTAAAGTAACCCAAACATTTTTTTAATAATAATAAAAAAAGAAAACAAAAACGGACCAACATAGACTTTCTTTTCTCCATTTCTTCCTTTTCAAAGCATTGATGTACTGGGTATGCGTGGGAACGCAAGTCCCATATGCATGCGCAGTACATCAAAACAAGGCAGCAGTATACCACCAGCCGTGGAAGAACAGTAATGCCCTTGTGATTAAACCACACCAACCGTGGATAAATCTTCAGTATACCATACCACATCATCGGTTATTGCTTAAGTAATTAAGTATCATGTGTTTTTAATCATTTGATTTTAGTTGTGTATTTAAAATGCTTGTTGGTATTACTGCCTCAGTCTAAAAAAGTCTCTGGCATTAAGACAGAGATGAAAGAGTTTACTTTGAGGTGTTTTAAATAAAGTTGTGTGTTTTTCCAGTACCTTTGTCATTTTGTGGATTACAGAGGAAGTTAAATGTTTGTGCTGTGCTTCAGGATGAAACTCAAATGTCTTATTATTTAGTGATTTCAGACCTCAGTGATTTACCAGAAAACCACAAATTTTATGAGGAACAGATCAAAAAATACAAGGCAAAAATCTGGGCATTCTGTGAAAATCTGGACAGCTGAGAGGGATGGACAGAAGCTGTTCTTATAAAATGTGCTGTTATGGATCTATGAGTAGGGTTAACAGCTGAATTATAGTAATAGCAAGCACAAGTGTTGGGTTTACATACACACAAAAATATCACAAGGAAATTAAACAAAAAGTTAGATTTCCTAAATGCCTTGGTTCTTAAATGACCAGCTACCTCCCAGCGTGTGCGAGATGCAAAACATGATCCTTAGTTTGGACATACAAGGAAAACTGGAACTTTTAGTTGAAGCCATTGTCTGCTATTACTTTAAGCAATAAAGAATTGTAGGTCAAGAGAAAGTACAGTTATATAGTTAAACTCCCCATAATGATCAGTGTTTAAATAGATCACTGTTGCAATAATCTTTATAAATGGAATGTATTGGATCCAGGATAATATAGATTTGGCCAGTCTACAAAACTTCAAGCACCTTTCTTTCATGCCATGCATTTACCTTTCACATGAGCGGGATTGCCACTATAAGAGGGACATGGGGATGCGCCAAAATTCAGAACTTTCTTTCTGCTGAAATGGGAGGCTGAAGCCTACTGTTCCAAGTCTTGTAACAGAGAAAAGAAAGAGGGCACACTACCCCACCCAGAGAATAGATTGTTCAGGGGGATGGAGGGTATGTGCATTGCAGCACTGATCTAATCAAACATCTGCTATTATGGTAAGTTAACTACACAACTTCACTATGTTCTTTATAAGATTATTTACTTAGTAGTCATTACATATGGGATAATTGCCAAAGATCAAGAAAAGGGGTTGGATGGAGTTTAACCAGAGTACTGAATTCTCTGACGAACAGCTCTAGTGAAACCATTTCTGACTCTGGAGACATCATCCAGTTTGTAATGTTTAATGAATATATGAACTGAAGATCATGTAGCTACTTCCACACCCTTCCAGAAAGCCCCAGATGCAACTGTCCTGACATTCATAGAGGAATTTTGTTAAGGCTAAAACAGCAGCACCAAATGGAAATGGAAAGCCATCTAAATATAGTCTGTTGAGAAGCTGTCTGTCCTTTTTTCTTATCATAAAATATAAAAAGGCAATTTTTATTTTTCTAACCTCTTGTTTTGTTCAGATAACATCTCAAATGGCTATGCACATCTAGGTAATGAAAAATTATCTTCCTTATTATAAGGATTAAAAGCAAAGGTGGGGGCTGGGTGTTTTTAAGAGTACACTCAGAGACTGCTTTTGGCAAGAAGGAAGAACTGGTTCCAAGACTCACTCTGTCCTTGAGAAAGTCCAAAAATGTTGAATAGACATAACAGCCCAATATTCAGAAACCAGTCTAACAGACGTTAAAGCTATCAGCAAGGCAGTCTTCTAAATTAGAAATTTCAGAGAGGAGCTGGGTGTTGGTTCAAATGGGGGGCGGGGGGGCTGAGCTATTGTTTCCAAAACAAAATTCAGCTTACAAGATGGAGCCACTTTCTTTCTTGGTGGACTAATAAGCAAACCCCACTTTAAGAACTGCTTAATTAGAAATAAATAAGATAAGGTGGGATCCAGTGGCAGAGAGGCTGAAATGGCTAACCATAGTACATTTATCAATGTTACACAAGGGCAGAGTTGAGTAATTCATACAGGTACTGGAGAAGCATTTTATGCCACCCCCCCTCCAACTTAAGACAGTTGTTGCCTTCTGTTTTGGCACCAAAGTGAAAAACTTTTCTATTTGGATAAATAAACTTTCTCAGTAGCTGGCTTTCTTGCCTCCTTCAATAGGTGTTACACATCTTCAGAAAAAAAGGGTGCGAAAGAGATATCAAACACCTATTATCCACGCAGTTAAAGTCAAATTTTAGATATTCAGATGTAACACAGATCCCTTGTCTTTTGTGACCAAAGTGACTTTATGAAGTAGTTTCTGGTAATTTCCCCTAGCCAGTTGGAAGAGAAGGAAGATCCAGTGCTGTTTGGGCCAAAAATGAGTAGTCATCATCATCATCATTTTTGTACATTCTTCTGGATCTTTTGAAGGACTTTGGAAATGCCAGGAAAGAGGGAAAAGGCATAAAGGAACATCACTGATCAAGGGACTGAAAATTCATCAGTCTTCAAGAACCGTTTCAGGCATCTGTTTATACTGGAGACAAACAAATCTGCTTGAAGAATTTTCCACTGGTGGGCTGTCAGTATGAAGACTTCCTGATATAGCATCCACTCTTGAAGGCTGATCCTGGACCTGCTCAATGGAGCCATTTACTGTATTTTGATCTGAAGAAATGCAAGTTACCTAAAGAAATAAGTTGGGATGAATACCCATGTCATGGACAATCAGAGTCATTCTGCAAAGAAGATATGATATTGTTCTTCCCTGTTTATGTAGCACATTACAGTGATGTTTTCTGTTACAACTAAATAAAAAAGTGCCCAAAGACCAAAGCTGATGCAAGGGTTTTCAGAGTATTTATAATCATTTTCTTTCAAGGTGATGTGTTTGTACCTTTTTATGATTCACCAAATCCCCTGCATCCTGACATCCTCAGAGACAGCACTCCAGGTGGTCCAAAGCATCTGTGGCTACTCTCTAAGAAGCTGGGAGGAGAGAAAGATAGGGACAACAGGGTTGGATAGGACTTACTTGACTCATCAAATGAGTTCTTCCTTTATAGATTCATAGAGGTTCATAGATTAGTACTAGGCTAACTGACCTTGTGAGCCATTTTAAGCCTTTCCAATTATCCCTTGTGAGACTCAAACCGTGCACCTTGTGCTTGTAAGGCAAACACATTAACCATTAGGCCACCCTCCCAACTTGAGAATCGGAATTGGGAAAGATAGAAGGCGAGTGTGTTGAGCCCAAACAGATTTACAAAAAAAAAACACTGTTCCTGAGTGAAGTCTGGTATATAGAGTCATAAGGCTGGAAGAGGCCACAAAACCTTAAACTATGAGAAATCTTCTTGTTGTGGGATTTTCTGCTGAGTAAGGTTGAGGAAGTGCTGATAAGATTGCATCTTCTGGGAGAATAAACACAGTAATCAGGGATGTGTTGGGAATGCATTTCAGGAAAAACAGTCAGTGAGATAAAATCAGGGATGACTTGTTTTAGATTTCAAGTAAAACAGAGGATGTGAAAAGATTCATTTTGAACTGTAAAGCTGTTAGAGTCATGTGATTGGATGAAGCTGATATGAGGCAATTTCCCACATAAGGAAAAATGTGAATGCCTTGAAGCCTGCAATACGCTATCAGTGTAGCAATGCATTTTGTCAATGGAAACATTAAGTATCTTTTAGGTCTAGTGTGAACAGAAATTCCTGAAGAGAAAGAGGAGGGAAGAGAATCTGAAGTGTCAATATTCTAAATTTTGGAAAGTACAAAGCAGTGTTTAGACTAGACAGATCAAGAATGGATCTCCAGGTTCCATCTTTTGGGTCTAGTGTGAACAGAAAGTCCTGAAGGGAAAGAGAAGCTGAAGTGTCAATATTATCCCTAGCCCAACGGTTCCTTGAATTTATAAACTCAAATGCTATGGAACAACTGGTCACCACTCCCACAAGAGGGGAAAACATATTGGACCTGATCATCACCAACATGGGGACTCTATGTTCCATACCAGAGGTATGCCCCTCATTGGTAAGATCTGACCATAAATTAATCACTATGGACATCCATATCCCGTCCCCACCCCCAGCAAAGGAAATCACGGTCAAAAACTTCTCAAAAGCAAACTTCCCACTTCTCAAAACCGAGGTGGAATCCTTCAAAGCCCCAGGGCCAGTGGAAAATACGGTCCAAACCGCAGAATCCTTTACAAACACATTCTATGGATACCTACAGGAATGCATGGATCGTGCTATCCCAAATAAAACCAAGACACACTCCTCCAAGGGCAGGAGACCTGTCTGGTGGACCCCAGCCATAAATAAGCTGTACAACAGAAGGAGGAAGCTACTACATGATAGAGCAAAATCCCTGAAAGGTAAGGCAACTCTGATCAGTACTAGCAAGAAACTACAATCCCTCATAAAATCATCTAAGGCTAGCTTTGAAAGAAAAATTGCACACGATGCTAATGTTAATCACAAGGCTTTCTTTAGTTATAAAAAATCAGAGCCAGCAAACGGTGACTGGATAAAAAGTTGTATTTAACAAAATCACAGCATATTGTGACAAAAACAAACCGGTTTCGGCTGGCAAAGCACAGCCTTCTTCAGTGTACAAAAAAATCATGAAATACAATAGCTGCATATATACAGATAGCAAAAATCCTATTGGCTGAAAATTATAGGTGTTCATTAAGTCCAGGTGGGAACAACCCACCCAGTCTAATAATCCATTTCTTTTCTTTACCAGGGACCAGGAAGATTATAGGAGGGGTAATCCATTTATTTCTAGCTCCAAACATGTTAGGTTTTCGCCCATTCCTTTTAAATCTACTAACAAAAGGAAACGACCTAGATCAATATTAAAAAGGCAGGAGATTGAGACCACATCCTCTTTTGAGGATACTTCATCATGCACAGAAAATGAAGCCACAACAGTCTCAGAGTCACCCACCCCAAAAAGAACACCAAGGTCAACCCCTTTATGCCTAAAACCAGGCGGGGAGGACAGAAACACCGTAGAAATAGAGAACATTCAGGACCTTCTGAACATTGCTCTGGCGAAATGACAACTCCATGTTATAACGTTCTAAACTTATCAGGTTTTGAACTTTCTCCTACTCAGTTGAGAATGTTGAATAAAGGACTTACTTTTATTCCAGGCTTTACTGTGTCAGAGGAATCTTTTGCACAGGATGTTGTGAATTTCTGTCGTTTGTTAAATTTGAAGTTGTTTTTTGGTGATAATGATGCTACTTATGATCATGATAGATTTATATATCATAGATCCAACTTTCCTCCACCTATGCATCAAATGGTATTGCAGTTTCAGAATAGTGTACTTAAGGACTTGCATTTTTTGGGTTCTGATTTTCCATTACAACATAATAACCTATCTTCTGATGAAAAACAAGCTATCCTTGAACTTCAAAACAACAGGGAAATTGTCATTATTACAGCTGACAAAGGTGGTGCTGTGGTTGTATTAGATTGGGCCGATTATGATAAGGAGGCCATGCGACAACTCAATGACCAAATATATTATTCATATATGGTTATTGATCCAACCAATATGTTCAGCAAACAAATTGAGACATACTTACGACAGGCAAGGGATGAGGCTATCATTACTAATGACATCATGAATCAACTTTTAGTTCATGATCCCATCAACCAATACATATACTTCTTGCCAAAAATTCACAAAGATCTTTCTCATCCACCTGGCAGACCTATTGTATCGGGTAGGGGATATATTACAGAACCCCTTTCTTTATTTTTGACCAAGCACCTCAAGCCCTTGTTATCCAATATCCGATCACGTTTACCGGATACAACAAACTTCTTACAGATTGTCTCTGACACACAGCTTGAGCCAAATTGGCTTTTATGTTCCTTGGACGTAAGTGCTTTATATACTAATATTCCACACCAGGATGGGCTGCATACCTTAGCTTATTGGCTTGAAGTCTCAAACTTATATAGTTCTGACTTCAATAATTTTCTGGTGGATTTAGCACAATATGTCCTTACTAGCAATGTTTTTTACTACAAAGAACAATGCTTTTGGCAAACCAAAGGGACAGCTATGGGGGCATCTTTTGCCCCCATATATGCTGATCTCTTCATGGCGTTTGTTGAGAAACATATAATCTATGATGAACAGAGGAACACATTCTTGACAGAAACTGATATATGGAGACGGTATCTTGATGATGTTTTGTTGGTATGGAGGGGGGATGAAAGTTCTCTATTGGAATGTGTAACATACTTAAATAACAATGTTTGGGGCTTGCATTTCACCATTAACTATGACAAGGAAACCATTACATTTTTGGATGTTTTAATCCAGAGGGCACCTGATCATACACTATCCACTGAGATATATAGGAAGTTTCCAGAATATAATACAATTCTGCATGCTTCCAGTTACCATCCACCCCATATAGCACGCAACATTCCCAAGTCACAATTCATACGTGCTAAACGCATTTGTTCAGAGGAAAGCACTTACTTGAAACACAAATCTGATATAACTAACAGATTCAAATCTCGGGGTTATAAGAGTGGTAATATTACCATGGCCAGTAATAAGGTTAGTTCTTTGAACAGAAGTGATTTATTAACATACAAGACACATACCAACTCATCTGGTCAACCTCTTAGATTTACAACTACATTTGCTCGCAACTCTAACCGCCTTATTCAAAGTGTAAGGAGACATTGGAATATCTTACAATGTGACATGGAGATTAACAGCATCATCCCTGACAATTGTCTTTTTTCTTATAGGAAAGGGAAGAACCTTAACTCTTTATTTAATCATTATAAACATAGGGACAATAAATCACATGATTTGATACAAACGACATTGACAGAAGAACTATTACAAGGCTGTTTTCCATGTGGACATTGTAACAATTGCAAACATATTTATAAGTCTAAACAATTCTCCAGTCGGAATTGTTCACAAGTTTTTGACTTGAGATTTTTTTCCAACTGTTCCAGTGACTGGATTATTTATTTAGCTTCTTGCAATTGTGGTGCTTTCTATGTTGGGCAAACGTCCAGACCTCTTAGAATTCGTATTTCTGAGCACCTAAGCAATATCAAACAAAAAAAGAGAGACAATGCTCTCTATAAACACACACTAGTACATTCTACCAGCAAGTTTAACTTTATTGTCATTGACATGATTCTAGGGAACAGGGCTCATAAATCTGAATGGCATTCCATATTAAATGCAAAAGAAAAGAAATGGATTATTAGACTGGGTGGGTTGTTCCCACCTGGACTTAATGAACACCTATAATTTTCAGCCAATAGGATTTTTGCTATCTGTATATATGCAGCTATTGTATTTCATGATTTTTTTGTACACTGAAGAAGGCTGTGCTTTGCCAGCCAAAACCAGTTTGTTTTTGTCACAATATGCTGTGATTTTGTTAAATACAACTTTTTATCCAGTCACCGTTTGCTGGCTCTGATTTTTTGTTCCTGATTGTTGGTGTTTCTTGAGCCTTGCAATTGCTGCCGTGCAGGAGGTTTCTTTTTTCATGTTTCTTTAGTTATGTCAGAAACCTGGGTGGAAACTCCCAGATATGCTCTGAGTTAGTGCAAAATGACAAAAAATACACTGAACCCACAGACATTGCCAACATCCTGGCAGACCGGTTCAGTGCAACCCCCCCCCCCCCTCAAAATGAGCAAATAACTTTCCCAACAGAGTGTAGCCTCCCTGACATCACAGATGTACAGATGAGAGCTGCCCTCTCCAAAGTGAAAAACACAGCATCAATGGGACTGGACAGTGTCCCGGGCTGCGTTTTACATGAGCTCCAAGAAGAACTGAACCTTCACTTAAAATCACTGTTCAGTCTCAGCCTTACAACAGGATATGTACGCAAAGAATGGCGTACAGCAACATTGGTCCCACTCCATAAAGGTGGTGCCACAACAGACCCCGGAAACTATTGCCCTATAAGCCTAACTAGCCTGGTCTGCAAAGCTATGGTGTGTGTATCATCATGGAACTCATAAACAAAGACATTGGGAACCTCCAAACACTGGATCCTACCCAATTCGGCTTTGTTAAGGGCAGATCTTGCCTCTTGAACCTGGTCAATTTCTTTGAAACAGTCACCAAGGCCATAGATGAAGGGAAGGTAGTCCACACAGCCTACCTTGACCTTGCAAAAGCCTTCGACACAATACCCCACTCTGGCATCATAAATAAGCTCACCAGCTTAAATATCAACCCCTGTGGCACAAGATGGGTTGCAAACTGGCTTAGGGATAGAACCCACATGGTCAGAATTGCAGGTGCCATGTCAGTCTCTAAACCAGTTAGAAGTGGCATCCCACAAGGCTCAGTCCTGGGACCTCTCTTGTTTGGTATATATTTCTCTGAGGTACAGGCAAACACAGGAGGACTATGGCTGACAAAGTTTGCAGATGACTGCAAACTGGGGGCCATAATCGACTCGCCGACTGACACAAGCATCCTCCAAAAAGGTCTCACAGAGACGGATAACTGGTGCCAGAGCCATGGCCTAAAGCTAAATGCCAAAAAGTGCATAGTCATCCCCTTTGGGAAAAACAAAGTGCCCACAAATTACCACATAGGTGGTAATCCATTAAGTACGGAAGAAGTAAAGTACAGTTTTGTACCTACCATAAATGTAGATGTCCGATAGGTATGCATCTGCAGTCATAACATATGGGTTGTCCTGCCTCAGGCAGCCCTTCAGTCGGCCGGATTCCAAAGTCTGGGTCTGGCCTCGGCTGATGTCGCACCTTCCCCGATGTCAGAGCATCTGGGGTATAAAAGCATCAGCCGACGCCATTTTCCTCAGTTTTTCTTGCCCCAGATGCCAGGTGCCCTCTAGGAAGGCTAAATTTGGATAAATGCAATAGAATTCCAAACATTTGCAAAATTATATATATATATATATATATATATATATATATATATATATACATACATGTATGTACAAACAAATACACCATAATAGATTCCCCCAGTTAGCTAAAAGAGGGGTAAACACCCTAGGAATACCACTGAGGGGTAGGAGGGAGGGTAAACCTGACTGCAGATGCATACCTATCGGACATCTACATTTATGGTAGGTACAAAACTGTACTATGTCCTTCAAGGATGCATCTGCAGTCATAACATATGGGTAGAATACCATAGCCAATCTGGGGGAGGAGGTACTAAGAAAAAGATGGTGTAGTTAAGATCCCCTGCAGGACTGCAGTAGCAAAGCCTGCTCTGGATCTGGAGTATAAAGGTAGATTGTAATGTTTGGTAAATGTATGCACGGAGCTCCAAGTAGCAGCTTCTAAAATGTCCTTGGTAGCCACCCCTCATAGGAAGGCTGTAGTGGTGGCCGTGGCCCTTGTGGAATGAGGCCTGATGTTTGCAGAAACTGACTTTCCATGAAAGGAGTAACAAAATCGAATGCAATTTCCTATCCATTTTGAAATTGTCTGTTTGGAAATTGCTTTTCCTTGCACCCCAGCAGCATATGCTACAAATAGTTGGTCAGTTTTTCTGCTACTTTTAGTTCTGTCCAAGTAGTAGCGTAGTTGTCTGTGTATATCCAGGGTGTGCAGAAGTTTTTCCCCTCTAGTCTGTGGATTTGGGAAGAACGTAGGCAAGTGAATAGCTTGGTTCAAGGATACCCTAGATACCACCTTTGGCATAAAAGTAGGATTAGTTCTTAGTGTAACTCTGTCCTGATGGAAGATAAGAAATGGCTGCACTGCCATTAATGTTTGTAACTCAGATACTCTTCTTGCTGAAGTTATTGCCAGAAGGAATGCAGTTTTCCAAGACAGAAACTGAAGATCCGCTGTTGCTGCTGGTTCAAAGGGAGGAAGTGTTAGTTTCTCCAAGACAAAGTTGAGATCCCAAGCAGGTAAAGGGGGTTTTCTTGGAGGTTTGATATTTTTGATCCCTCTCAGAAATTGCTTGAGGAGAGGGTGTGAGAAGATAGGTGGATCCACATTGTATTCTGCTGAAATTGCTGAGGCATGAATCTTAATGGAAGAATAGGAAAGGCCATTGTGGAACAGTTCTGCTAAGTATTCCAGAATATGTGTCATGCTTGCCACTGTCACATCTAAGCCTTTTGATGTGTTCCAAATGAAAAATCTTTTCCATTTAGCTGAGTATGTCTTCCTTGTGGAAGGCAAGAGCTTCCATGATAATGTCCTTCACTCTCTGTGATAAAACATTTTGTTTTGGATTTAAGGGATTTTCCAGGCAGTTAGCTGCAATGTTTTTAAGTTGGGATGCATGATCTTGAAATTGTTCTGCGTCAGAAGAAGAGGCCATAGGGGGAGAGGCCATGGTTTTGCCTGTGACATGCTCCTCAATAGTGGATACCAGTGTTGCCTTGGCCAGTCTGGAGCTATCAGAATCACTCTTGGCTGTTCCTCCCTGATCTTCAGTAGAACCTTGTACATTAAAGGGAGAGGTGGGAAGGCATACACTTTTAGAGCTTTCCAGCTGAAAGAGAGAGTCCACCCTCCATGCTTGTGGGTGGTATGTCCTTGAGCAGAATGTCCTCAGTTGATGGTTGAGGGGGGAGGCGAACAGATCTATCTCCGGCATTCCCCATGCCTTTGTTATGAGTTGGAAGATGTCTGGGTGCAGCATCCATTCATGTGCATCCATGGTAGTTCTGCTTAAGCTGTCTGCCAGTGTATTTTCCTTTCCTGGCATGAACTGGGACTGCAGTTGGATATTGAGTTTCAGGCATAGCTCCCATAGATTCATAGCCAGCCGGCATAGAGGGTAGGAGTGTGTGCCTCCCTGCTTGTTTATGTACCACATGACCGTGGTGTTGTCTGTCCTTATTAACAGGTGGCCTTGATGGAGGAAGGGTTTGAAAGCCTCGATTGCATGCATCACTGCCAGCATTTCCTTTTGGTTTATGTGCATGTGTAGCTGTCCTTGAGACCATAGGCCTTGGATACATTTGCCCTCCATGTGTGCTCCCCATCCTCGGTCTGAAGCGTCCGTGGTGATGGTTTGTTTTGTTTTTGGTTTGTTGAAAGGCAACCCTGTGTTGGACTGGCAGGCCTGAGCCCACCACAGGAATTCCTTTTGAAGGCAAGGAATGACTGGTATCAAAGTTTCCAAACTGTGACTGCGTTGAGACCATAGACTCCTTAGATACCATTGTAATTTTCTCATATGCAGCCTGGCCTGTGGTATCAGAATTATGCAGGATGCCATGTAACCTAGGGCCTGCAGGATTTTCCTTGCAGTAAGCTGAGCTTGTCTTGTCAGATTCATGAAGTAATCCTGAAGTTGTTTTTGTTTTTCTTCTGTGAGAAAGGCCATTTGGGTGGTTGTGTCTAGATCCTCACCCAGAAAGGTTATCCTTTGGGATGGAACCAGTCTTGATTTTTGGATGTTGACTGTGTATCCCAATGCCTGTAGTAGGTGGATGGCATAGGCCAAGTCTTTTATCAAATTTACCTTGTTGTCCACTTGTATAAGGCAGTCGTCCAGATAAGGGTAGATTTGAATCCCCTGAAGTCTGCAGTGTGCCATTACTGATGCCAGGCATTTCGTGAATACTCTGGGCGCAGTAGATAAGCCAAAGGGCAATGCTGAGAATTGATGATGTTCTGATCCTGCAAGAAATCTGAGGTGTCTTCTGCAGTTTGGTCGAATAGGGACGTGCAGGTATGCCTCCTTGAGATCTAGAGTCACCAGCCAAGACTCCTTGCCCAACATGGGAAGAAGTTGCTGTAGGGTCAGCATCTTGAATTTTGGCACAATGAGGTAAGTATTCAGTGCAGACAGGTCGAGAATAGGCCTCCATTGATTTTCTTTTCTTGGTACAAGGAATAGTCTGGAGTAAAATCCTTGGCCTTGCTCTGAAAGTGGTACCTTTTCTATAGCTTTCATTTGAAGCAAGTTGTTGATCTGCTTTAAAGCCTCTGCCCTCTGATTTGGTGGTAGGTTTGGCATTCCATTTCTTTTTGGCAAAGTGTGTAAGTGGAACCTGTATCCTTTGTCTATTATTTGCAGTGCCCATGTGTCCCTTGTAATATAATGCCAATTTTTTGAGAATAAAGCAAGCTTTCCGCCCAAGGGTGCTTCCAGTTGAGCCCTGGTGGGCGGAATCAGAGTAAAGTCATTGAGCCTGTCCTGGTGTAGTAGTTGTTGTTGCTGCTGTTGCACTACCTCTCTGGCTGGCAGGCTACCACTGACAGCCTCTGTAAGAGCCCCTAGATTGGCCTCTGCCCCTGGGGTGTCTGTTCCTGCCTCTCTGGGCTTTGTCCGAGTCTGGAAAGGACCAATTTTTAGTAGGCCAGTTTCTGCTGAATCTCGGTGGTTGTACTTGTAGGAAATCCTTAACTGTTTGCACAGATTTTGCCTTTTCTTCATACTTTAAGACCTCCTGAGCAGAGGAGCCAAATAAATTTTGTTTCTCCATTGGAGCATCCAGGAGTTTAGCTTTAACATGGTCTGGTAAAGATTGTTCCTTCAGCCAGGCATGCCTACGAATAACTGCCCCAGTCATAGCTGACCTAAATGAAGCCTCCAATGCATCATAACCACACTTTAAGAAATGATTACTAACCTGCTGTGAGTTGTGTACCAAATCCTGAAGGGATTTACGGTCAAGGGGCTCAGGAGAAGAAAGCTTCTTGTTCAGTTCATCTAACAAATACTCTTGGTACTGTATCATATGAAATTGACAATTTAGTGCCCTGAAGGAAAGAGTTGCAGAAGTATATATCTTCTTTCCCCATCTCTCTAAAACCCTAGACTCTCTTTCAGAAGGTAGAGGATTTTTGGCAGTGGCAGCCCCTTTAGGGCCCAGAGTAATAGTTTCTGGGTCTGCAGAATGGGCTTTATACAGATGAAAATGAGAATCCGGGACCCTGTAGTATCTATCAGGTTTGGCAGGGGCCGGGGGGGGAGAGTATCAGGGGCTGTACTGACATCATTGTACACATCATCAATTACATTCAAAACAGGAAGTATAGCTAAGGGCCTATGCTGAGGCAAATGTAAAAAGGTCCTTAATCTTTTTCTAGAATCAGAGAATTCCTGACCTTGCCATTGAAAATGCTCTCTCATGGAGTGTAGAGTCTCACCAAAGGAAAACTCTTCAGGAGGGGAGGCCGAAGGGATAGATTCTTCAGCATCAGAATCCTCATAGGGCGAATAAGCCTCCTCCTGGTGGTCTGACAACTCAGAACCATCCGAGGACTCATCTGAAGAGTGTGGGTCAGAAGGCTCAGTCCTGGGCCTTTTGTCTGGTGGAGAGTGAGAGGCCCTGTCCGGGTGAGGTTGTGAACCTCTAATTAAAGAAATAAGGTCCTCTGCAAGGCTGAGGATCTGAGAACTAGAGGAAGGCCTCTGGGAGGTAGTCTTGGGAGGCAAAGCTTTAGAAAGTTTAGCAGCTTTAGCCCTAGAAAAGGCCTTAATGGACATGGAAGCAGGGGGCCTAGCTGCCCCACGTGCAGGAGTAGATATGTCCAAAGGTATGGTGTCGGACATATCCTGGGCACTGGTTTCGGTAGGTAGCTCGGTAGCCGACTCAGCCGGGGCCTCCCGGGCCGCGGTGGTCGGTTGAGTGGATTCGGATGAAGGAATCTCCGAGGACTCGGTTTCGGCCGAAACCGAGACACTCGCGGTAGGCCTTACCGTGGTTTCAGCCGAAACCGCGGGCCGCGAGTGTCGGTCCTTGTCCTTCCGTTTTTTCACCAAATGTGATGTCGGAGTCTCCGATGGCATTTTATATGCAAAACTAGCCCCAAAAAATTCCTCTGCAAACTCCGACTGACGTCTAAGAGTTCGTCGGATGAAGGAAGCACAGGCTGAACAGGACGATACGTGGTCTGGGCCTAAGCAAGGAAGGCAGTAGGAATGGAAATCCTTATGAGGTATTTGTTTCCCACAGGTTAAACAATTATTTACTTTATCTGACATCGGATGAGGTAAGAAAGAGTCCCCAACGGGGTACTTAGCTTTTTCGAAGTTTTCGGTAGCTGAAATCACTGGATCTGACCGACCGGCACTTGCGAACAGCTTCTGCTTCGGGCACCGCGCGGCAAGAAAGACTGAGGAAAATGGCATCAGCTGATGCTTTTATACCCCAGACGCTCTGACGTCGGGGAAGGTGTGACATCAGCCGAGGCCAGACCCAGACTTTGGAATCCCGGTGCTGGCAGTACCCCTTCCCCCCCCCGGGGGGGGGGGGGAGAATAGGCCTCCATTGATTTTCTTTTCTTGGTACAAGGAATAGTCTGGAGTAAAATCCTTGGCCTTGCTCTGAAAGTGGTACCTTTTCTATAGCTTTCATTTGAAGCAAGTTGTTGATCTGCTTTAAAGCCTCTGCCCTCTGATTTGGTGGTAGGTTTGGCATTCCATTTCTTTTTGGCAAAGTGTGTAAGTGGAACCTGTATCCTTTGTCTATTATTTGCAGTGCCCATGTGTCCCTTGTAATATAATGCCAATTTTTTGAGAATAAAGCAAGCTTTCCGCCCAAGGGTGCTTCCAGTTGAGCCCTGGTGGGCGGAATCAGAGTAAAGTCATTGAGCCTGTCCTGGTGTAGTAGTTGTTGTTGCTGCTGTTGCACTACCTCTCTGGCTGGCAGGCTACCACTGACAGCCTCTGTAAGAGCCCCTAGATTGGCCTCTGCCCCTGGGGCGTCTGTTCCTGCCTCTCTGGGCTTTGTCCAAGTCTGGAAAGGACCAATTCTTAGTAGGCCAGTTTCTGCTGAATCTCGGTGGTTGTACTTGTAGGAAATCCTTAACTGTTTGCACAGATTTTGCCTTTTCTTCATACTTTAAGACCTCCTGAGCAGAGGAGCCAAATAAATTTTGTTTCTCCATTGGAGCATCCAGGAGTTTAGCTTTAACATGGTCTGGCAAAGATTGTTCCTTCAGCCAGGCATGCCTACGAATAACTGCCCCAGTCATAGCTGACCTAAATGAAGCCTCCAATGCATCATAACCACACTTTAAGAAATGATTACTAACCTGTTGTGAGTTGTGTACCAAATCCTGAAGGGATTTACGGTCAAGGGGCTCAGGAGAAGAAAGCTTCTTGTTCAGTTCATCTAACAAATACTCTTGGTACTGTATCATATGAAATTGACAATTTAGTGCCCTGACGGAAAGAGTTGCAGAAGTATATATCTTCTTTCCCCATCTCTCTAAAACCCTAGACTTTCTTTCAGAAGGTAGAGGATTTTTGGTGGCAGCCCTTTAGGGCCCAGAGTAATAGTTTCTGGGTCTGCAGAATGGGCTTTATACAGATGAAAATGAGAATCCGGGACCCTGTAGTATCTATCAGGTTTGGCAGGGGCCGGGGGGGAGAGTATCAGGGGCTGTACTGACATCATTGTACACATCATCAATTACATTCAAAACAGGAGGTATAGCTAAGGGCCTATGCTGAGGCAAATGTAAAAAGGTCCTTAATCTTTTTCTAGAATCAGAGAATTCCTGACCTTGCCATTGAAAATGCTCTCTCATGGAGTGTAGAGTCTCACCAAAGGAAAACTCTTCAGGAGGGAGGCCGAAGGGATAGATTCTTCAGCATCAGAATCCTCATAGGGCTTAATAAGCCTCCTCCTGGTGGTCTGACAACTCAGAACCATCCGAGGACTCATCTGAAGAGTGTGGGTCAGAAGGCTCAGTCCTGGGCCTTTTGTCTGGTGGAGGTGAGAGGCCCTGTCCGGGTGAGGTTGTGAACCTCTAATTAAAGAAATAAGGTCCTCTGTAAGGCTGAGGATCTGAGAACTAGAGGAAGGCCTCTGGGAGGTAGTCTTGGGAGGCAAAGCTTTAGAAAGTTTAGCAGCTTTAGCCCTAGAAAAGGCCTTAATGGACATGGAAGCAGGGGGCCTAGCTGCCCCACGTGCAGGAGTAGATATGTCCAAAGGTATGGTGTCGGACATATCCTGGGCACTGGTTTCGGTAGGTAGCTCGGTAGCCGACTCAGCCGGGGCCTCCCGGGCCGCGGTGGTCGGTTGAGTGGATTCGGATGAAGGAATCTCCGAGGACTCGGTTTCGGCCGAAACTGAGACACTCGCGGTAGGCCTTACCGTGGTTTCAGCCGAAGCCGCGAGTGTCGGTCCTTGTCCTTCCGTTTTTTCACCAAATGTGATGTCGGAGTCTCCGACGGCATTTTATATGCAAAACTAGCCCCAAAAAATTCCTCTGCAAACTCCGACTGACGTCTAAGAGTTCGTCGGTTGAAGGAAGCACAGGCTGAACAGGACGATACGTCGTGGTCTGGGCCTAAGCAAGGAAGGCAGTAGGAATGGAAATCCTTATGAGGTATTTGTTTCCCACAGGTTAAACAATTATTTACTTTATCTGACATCGGATGAGGTAAGAAAGAGTCCCCAACGGGGTACTTAGCTTTTTCGAAGTTTTCGGTAGCTGAAATCACTGGATCTGACCGACCGGCACTTGCGAACAGCTTCTGCTTCGGGCACCACGCGGCAAGAAAGACTGAGGAAAATGGCATCAGCTGATGCTTTTATACCCCAGACGCTCTGACGTCGGGGAAGGTGTGACATCAGCCGAGGCCAGACCCAGACTTTGGAATCCGGCCGACCGAAGGGCTGCCTGAGGCAGGACAACCCATATGCAGATGCATCCTTGAAGGACATTTAGGGATTTGGGGACCCAAGTAGATTGCAATCTCTCCTTTGACAATCACATTGCCAAAGTGGTTAGAAAGACTTTCTATATAGCCCACCTTATCACGAAGGGGTTCACATCTAGATCAAGAGAAGTCATTGTGCCCCTCTACTCATCAGGCCCATAATTGAATTCAATGCCCCATTTGGGATGTACCTTACCAGACACCTGCTACAACTAGAAAGACCCCAAAAGTTCCTCACCAAGAGGACCAAGGGACTCAAACAGATGCCCTACGCAGTTAGGCTAAAGAAACTCCACCTCTACTCAGTTGCTTACCGCCTACTCAGAGGCGATCTGTGCCTGACGTATAAAGCCATGTCCAACCCAGAATTAATGGACATGCTCCACCTCAAGAAATCCAAATCCATCAGAACTACATGCTCCAGTGACTTAAACCTCAGCACAGAAATAAATAGAACATGCTGGAGGGACAGATTCATATCCCAGAGGCTCCCCTCACTCTGGAACAAAATCCCAATCCATGTCAGACAGAGCCCCTCAATGACCCTCTTCAAGAAGAATCTTGACGTTTGGATGGGAGATTGTAAATTTACCCCTGGGATCTCTTCTGTGTCGCTGCTAGACAGAGGCACGGTAAACTAACCTTAAATGGGCTATCTTCTGTGACCTACTATACAGAGGCACAGTCAACTAATCTAAGAAGGGTGGCGAAAGCCAAACACACTCTGGCTAGGCTTGTAAATGCCCTAGGGCAGATAGCCTAGTATCAACCTGTGAACCTATTTCTGGGAATCAGGAAAAGTCTTGAGCAAGACCCTTATCCCCATTGACCTGAAGCCACTAGTTCTATGGCCTCCTGAAGGATTAAGTTTGAAATTATTTGGGGCATAAGATGAAGCTGGTCTCTTGGGGGCTGAGGAATGCCTGATGGAATGGGAAGGGAAGACTACTAAAGTTTATAGCACTATTCAATAACATAAAATTAAAGTGTGTGTGGTAGGATTCCCTGCAATCTTTTGAGAAAGCTAGGATGAGATAGGGAGAGGAAGGAAGAAATAAGTGGGAAAGATAGTCAGAATGTTTCTCTTTGGGAGTTGGATCCCTGGGACCCATAACAGTTTCTTTTGGAGTCTCCTTGCAACTTTCTTATGAACTATTCTTTCCCAGACTACTTCTGATGAGATTTGAATGGTTTACAAAAAATGGGCCTAGACTTAAAGGATATTTTCTTTGAAATTTAGGAACTGTAGTTAAGAAAAGTTAACTCCCTACATGAGTTTTCTTCAAGTTTTTTTTCAAAACTTAGCAGATGTGTTATCAAACAGCAAGTACTTGTCAAGAGAAGCATTTAACAATTAAGCTTTAACATCCTAAGGAAACGACTGCAATCTTACTCAAGCATACCTTCTCATTACAATAACAGACGCAGGTGCTCTGCACACAGCATCTACGACCTCACAGCTACATTCGATTGTGTGTTTAGTTATCTGCAAGATGGAATTAGAATGTCTAGAACACTAGCTTTCAAGTCAGAACTACTGAAATTAGCTTTGTCCCATGCTATTTAAAATAGATGCAGTTATCAAAGACATGTCATCTGACAATTAATGGCTCTAAAAGCTAACGTAGGAGACATATCGGCCTTTTTGTCACAGATATGAAGAGCTCTACTGCACTTACCACAGGGGACTGGATTAGAAAAGGGACAGGTTCTGGTACTTTTGTCATCGTCCCAATAAATGACAGTAGGGTCAGCAGGGAGATTTTTATAAAGGTATTTATGCATATCAAGAACCCCATAAAATATGTCTGGCTTCTTAGCAGCCAAAAACTAAGAGTCTGGAGACTATAGCAGTAGAAAAGGTATTGTCTAGAGACCCTAAAAATGAAATATACCAACAATCATAGAGGTTTTTATATTCAACAACTTATAGTACCTTTTTGGGAGTTAGAAACGTCTATACTCTCTCACTTGAAAAATTCTTTCAAATTAGCAATAGTATCCCCAAAGGAAGTTTCCTTGTTAAGGGAATTGGAGGATAACATGTCCTTTGCCTCAGACTCACATCCAGTGGGAAAGGGTTTCTCAGAGGTATGATCAAGTTCTTCATGGTCAGAACATGAAATATCCTCTCCTTCTGAAAAGGATGGAATTGTATACCTTTTAACAGAGGTAAAAGCATAGGAAGTTGTTACAAGCAGGGAAAATTGAAAGGACTGACTAGCTTTACACAGACTTTCTGACCGGAAGAGTGCGAGAGGTATGCTTCATTTTCTGTGTACATTTTGTAGAAGTATATTTCATTTTCTGAGAACATTTACTAAGAGTTTCCAGATATATGGCCTTAAGAGTGATAACTGTAGGCCTAACTTCCATATAGCAGGCATAGCTATTCCCTCTCAAAGTGAGCCACCCTCACATAATTTCATTCTTTGTTCTCCCTTCCTGGCTGTCTTCAGCTAAATGTTCACTGTGATCAGATATGCAAGTATCCCAGGCCAAAGCAGCTTCTAAAGGTGTAGAGTGGAGTGCTCAGGAGAAATAGACGGACAATCTAGGGGCTGTTAATGCAACTCAGTGGAATAGTCCATCTCAAACCAAAAGACAGAGGAGGACGTGATTATCTGCAATCACCTTTCCTGCATTATTTCTTTTATTTTTTTATATGAGGCAGAAGGCTGGCTGAAGAGGATCATCAACATAGTCGCACATGCCACATCCTGAAGAAGTTTGTTTGTTCTCTAGGCAAGACTGAATGACGTTAAGTTAACTTCTAGTAGTCTTCAGTGGGAATTACTGACATGCTACATGATTTAATGTCATGTTCAGTCCCTAATCAAAAACTAGAAAGAGAGTCATTGTATGTTATTTAGTGTCCACAGTCACACTTTCCTTTTCTGACACATACAAGAAACCTTCTCTCAAAAAGTTGTAAAGAAATAGGATCGGCCAAAAATGGTGCACTTATCTGCCTGAAAAGCTTTACTATTGCTACCATGTGGATAACTAGATGAAAGCCCATGTACTAGTAGCAAGAAAGTTCTGAGTTTTGGTATGTTCACTTGTCCTTATACAGTCATATCCACTTGTGCCAAGGGCAGATGTACAACATGTGAGAAAGGTAACTGAAGCTTTGCAGACTGGCTAAATGTAGAGTAGCAAGGATACATGCTATCTGTAAGGATTACTGAAACAGAGACCTTATGAAGAACATCTCTTTCATTATGGAAAACTATGCAACATTCAGAACATCTAAGAGTTTTCAACTCTCAAATTCTTCTAGAAGAAATAACTGCTAGAAAGGCACTATTTTCTTGGTCAGAAATTATAAAATAATTGAATAAATGAACTCAGAAGGAGGCATCACAGCTTACAGTGCTAAATTCAAAAATCCAACAGGAAGGATTTGATTCTTAGGATAGTTAAGATGAAGAACTTGTGTCAAGAAAATTCTGACTCTAGAAATGGAACTTAGAAAAAAGTTTCCCACAGAAAACAAGTCTATAAATCAGAAAAAAGGACCTTTCTATCAAGTAAGACAGGCTTAGGATAAACAGTAGTGTTAGGCAAACGTGTACCTTAGTAACTGAAACTGAAGATGTAACAAATCTGTTCCATCCAGCTAGAAAGAAAATTTCTTCCATTATGACAAATAAGATTTTTCAATACTAATAAATTCTATAACTTCCTCCAAGACTTGCACTGCATGTTAAGAAAAAAATCCATGTAAGAAATTAAAATGTAAAAACATCCAGGGTGTTTTATGGCCTGAAGGCAGAGAAGGCTGCAGATGCCCTTCTTGTGAATCTTGAAGTCCACTCAGAAAGGAAGATGAAAAAGTGTTGCTCACTGGGAACAATGGACGTTCATGAGTCTCTATGTAGACTGAGAAGGACTCTGTAACTTAGTGGATTGGAAATACAATGCGAAGCACCTCCCTTCATTAATGTGATGAGTCTATATTACAAGACCGAAATGGCTAAAGCACTGAATGCCATTTCATTGACACATAATTAGTGAACTACAAGTTACGCGAACAGCCAGATCACGTAGGCCAACTAGACATGACACACCAGTTCAAACATTACTTCACCCCCCTCAACTAAATATACCACCTCAGAGATCGCAGTACAGTGGCGAAAAGGGCAAATTCATGGCGACGGCCAAGCAATTTTTTTCCCTAGGAAAAATATCTGTGATCTGGCTATTCGCATAACTTGTAGTTTGTTACTGTGATTTGGCTATTCGCATAATTTGTAGCTCGCTAATTATGTGTCGATAAAAACGGTGTTTGGTGTTTAGCCATTTCGGTGTCATAATATAAACCCGTTTGATAGGGCATTTGAACTCTGATACAAAACTCCTGAAGGTGAACACTATGTTGAGTGCAAAGAGCTATTTTCTCTAACATGCTCCATATTCTCATTATCCTATGAACAAGTGTAAATAAATCTGAATGAAGTGGACACTTATGGTCTTACTGAAATGCTTCACTTAACTGATATCTAGGAATACTGTCATCTAGAAGAAACAGTCACGAACAGAAGGTTTTCAGAGGATACCAGATCTCACAACTGCATGATTAACATTCAAACCTGACAACATTTTGATATTTCCTGTTTATGTACTATAATTTGGGGAACTACCTTAAGAGACATAGCACAAATTTGTGTATGCCTTTTTAGCTAAATCACTGCCTAATCTAGTATAAGTAGATATGGCCTGACATCTGATAATAGAAGCAGGTCACCTGTTACCAGAATCTGATCTAGACGTGGAGAAAAGTATGTTTCTTTCAAATTTATATGGGCTAGAGAGACTTACCACTGGTAGATTTCTTGACCCAGGATGGAATCAAGTTGCCATCAGTTTGGTTCCAAACATTGCTGAAAGAATACTGAAACCTTGTCTTGTGAAGCTTGGCATTGTGAATCCTCATGAATATGACTGTCATGTGGTCAAGATAGTGAACTGAAAATGCAGAGTTCTCATCCAGAATCTGAGAAATGTTCTGTTTGGCTGAAAAACTGGAAAAAGCCAGTAAGCAGCTTTGCATGTACAACAGTCATCTATGGCCTTACATAAAAGTAGAGAAGTTGTCTGAAATGTTATGATTTTGATTTTTTTTTAATTTAACATGTTTTTATAGGTTGTACATGTCCAAAATGGGTGTTCACTGGTGTTATTTCTTGATGAAAAGAAATAATGTGGAATAGTACCCGTTTACTTATTATGACATCAATACTGAATGCCCGTTGTCAACCTTAGCATCATCTGTAAAAGATGGCCCAAACCCAACAGCAGGAGAGACTTGAATGCATCTATAGAAGTTTGCAAGAAACATTTTGAAATTCTCTTTTGTAACGATTTCAAACACCTCTTAACCATAAGTTTGTGAGACTTTTTTTTCCTTTGATTTTTCACAAAG